>NC_036872.1:36988651-36990523 GCF_002910315.2 Salvelinus sp. IW2-2015
ATACAGAATGGTGTCGTCTGCGTGAGGTGGATCAGAGAATCACCAGCAGCAAGTAGCATCATTGATGTATACAGAGAAGAGATCGGCCGCAGAATTGAACACTGTGGCACCTCCATAGAGGACTGCCAGAGGTCCGGACAACAGGCCTCCGATTGACACACTGAACTCTCTCTGAGAAGTAGTTGGTGAACCAGGCGAGCAGTCATTTGAGAAAATAAGGCTATGAATCTGCCGATAAGAATGTGGTGATTGACATCGAAAGCCTTGCCAGGTCGATGAAGACGGCTCACATTTACTGTCTTTTATCGTTGCGCGTTATGAAATCATTTAGGACCTTGAGCGTGGCTGAGATGCACCCATGACCAGCTCGGAAACCAGATTGCATAGTGGAGAAGGTACGGTTAATTCGAAATGGTCGGTATCTTTTGTTAACTTGGCTTTCGAAGACTTTAGAAAGCCAGCAGGATGATTAGTCATAACAGTTTGGGTCTAGAGTGTCTCCCCCTTGAAGATGTCGGTTGACCGCTGGCAGCTTTCCAATCCTTAGGGTTCACAAACGCATACGAAAGAGAGCTGAACCAGGGCTAGTAATAGGGTTGCAACAATTCGGCAAATCATTTTAGACGGTCCAGACTGTCTAGCCCTGCTGATTTGTAGGGGTCCAGATTTTGCCGCTCTTTCAGGTCATCAGCTATCTGGATTTGGTGAACGGGAGAAATGCGGCTTGCGCCAAGTTCGTGGGGGGGCCAGGAGCTGTTTAACGGGTAGGGTAGCCAGTGCAAAAGCCAGCCGTAGGGAAAAATGCTTATTGAAATTCTCGATTATCATAGATTTATCGGTGGTGACAGTGTTTCCTAGCCTCAGTGCAGTGGGCAGCTGGGAGGAGGTGCTCTTATTCTCCATGGACTTTACAGTCTTGAGCTGTCTGTATCCTCCTGACTGATATTTAGTTTGTTAAAGGAACCACATATTCTGGACATAGTTATTGCCTGCTTTTCTAAAGTCTAGCAGACTTGCAAGTAGGCATAACAGCTAAGGTACACTACACTACCAAAGTATGTGGACACCTGCTCGTCAAACATCCCACTCCAAAATCATGGGCATTAATATGGAGTTGGTCCCCCGTTTGCTGCTATAACAGCCTCCACTCTTCTGGGAAGATGTTGGAACATTGCTGCTGGAACTTGCTTACACTCAGCCACTATAGCATTAGTGAGGTCAGGCACTGATGTTGGGCGATTCGGCCTGGCTCGCAGTCGGTGTTCCAATTCATCATAAAGGTGTTCGATGGGGTTGAGGTCAGGGCTCTGTGCAGGTCAGTCAAGTTCTTCCACACCGATCTCAAAAAAACTATTCTGTATGGGCCTCGCTTTGTGGACAAGGGCATTGTCATGCTGAAACAAGGGCCTTCCCCAAACTGTTGCCACAAAGTTGGAAGCACAGAATCATCTAGAATGTCATTTTATGCTGCAGCATTAAGATATCCCTTCACTGGAACTAAGGGGCCTAGCTCCTACATCATGAAAAACAGCCCCAGACCATTATTCCTCCTCCACCAAACTTTACAGTAGGCACTATGCATTTGGGCAGGTAGCGTTCTCCTGGCATCCGTCAAACCCAGATCACTCTGTCGGACTGCCAGATGGTGAAGCGTGATTCATCACTCCAGAGAACGTGTTTCCACTGCTGCAGAGTCCAATGGCAGCAAGCTTTACACCCCTCTAACCATTGCTTGGATTTGCGTATGGTGATCTTAGGCTTGTGTGCGGCTGCTCAGGTGTAACCGATGTGAAATGGCTATCTAGTTAGCGGTGGTGCGCACTAATAGCCTTTCAATCGGTGACGTCACTTGCTCTGAGACCTTGAAGTAGT
>NC_036872.1:36995878-36999351 GCF_002910315.2 Salvelinus sp. IW2-2015
CTATCTAGTTAGCGGTGGTGCGCACTAATAGCCTTTCAATCGGTGACGTCACTTGCTCTGAGACCTTGAAGTAGTGGTTCCCCTTGCTCTGCAAGGGCCGCGGCTTTTGTGGAGCGATGGGTAACGATGCTTCGTGGGTGACTGTTGTTGATGTGTGCAGAGGGTCCCTGGTTTGCGCCCGGGTCGGGGCGAGGGGACGGACTAAAGTTATACTGTTACACAGGCATGGAAACCCATTTCATGAAGCTCCTGCCCAATTTGTTTTGTGCTGACGTTGTTTTTAGAGGAATTTTGGAACTCAGGAGTGTTGCAACTGAGGACAGACGATTTTTGCACGCTACGTGCTTCAGCAATCAGCAGTCCTGTTCTGTGAGCTTGTGTGGCCTACCACTTTGCGGCTATGGAGATTGTATGGCCGTGTGCTCGATTTTATACACCTGTCAACGGTGTGAGAGAGTTCACACTAGGTTGCTTGGCAGCAAAATAGAATGTTGGTGCTTATATTATCATATTCTCTGTTTGTTTTCTGCATACTGTACATACAGCATATAAATGTAGAACGTTCTGTCATGGTGCTGTGTGTGACATGTTTGCCATTCAGTGTGGTTCAATTCGAAATGGAAAATAAGGGTATTTTAATTACATGTGCACAACTTGAAAAGGGTATTTGTCGTTTCAAGGTAAGCACTTTTCTTTTTTGAAAGCTGTTGTAAAATGTATGCACGACGAGCATATTTATAGCTATTAATATGTAACTATTAATTCGTCTTCATACTTTCTTCACTCTTCTTAAAGAGTGATCCTGGCATGATTTGGCCAGGATTTCTAGTTTTCCTCCACTCAGATCTAATAAGGACCAGGAGTTTTTCAGACTCAGAAAATCTCCTGGCTGTAGATATACTACATATTACACTGCACTAAGTTTCAGAGCATGCAGCTTTCAGAAGTAACCTTGGCAACAACTTTGAGCCCTGTTGGAGAAAATGAGATCACTATTTCCCTGATAAGATTTGATCTTATAAGACAGGGAGGGATATCTGGACAGGTATCTCGATGGGTCGTACAGACCCCTGTGGAATCAGAATATCAACTCTGTTCCTCACCCTAGTCCTCGGTGGCCACATCTCAGCTTACTGCACATATTAGTCAGTAAGGCCAGGGGGCAGTAGGTCCAGGGGGCAGTAAGGCCAGGGGGCAGTAAGGCCAGGGGGCAGTAGTTCCAAGGGACAGTAGGACGTAGGTCCAGGGTGCAGTATAGGCCAGGGTTGCAGTAAGTGCCAGGGGGAGTAGGGTCCCAGGGGGCAGTAAGAGGTCAGGGGGTCAGTTGGTCCAAGGGACAGTCAGGTCCAGGTGGCAGAGCACGGCCATGGGCAGTAAGGCCAGGGGGGCAGTTAAGGCCCAGGGCAGTAAGGCAGGGGGTCAGTAGGTCCAGGGGGTCGAGTAGGTCCAGGGGTCTAGTAGGTCCAGGGGTCAGTAGTCAGGGTCAGTCGGCTCCAGGGGGCAGTAAGGCCAGGGGCAGTAGGCCCAGGGGCCAGTATAGGCAGGGGCAGTAAGTGCCAGGGACAGTCAGGTCCATGGGGCCCGTAATGGCCAGGGACAGTAGTTCCAGGGGCAGTAATGCCAGGGGGCAGTAAATGCCAGGGGACTGTAGGTCAGGGGCCCAGTTTAGGTCCAGGGGCAGTACCACGGTCCAGGGGCAGTAGAACCAGGGGCACAGTAAGGCCAGGGGGGCAGTAGGTCCAGGGGTGCAAGGTAGATCCAGGGGGCAATAAGGCCAGGGGGCAGTAAGGGCAGGGGGCAAAATAAGGCCAAGGAGCAGTGAGATGCCAGGGGGCAAGTAAGGCCAGGGGGGACAGTAAGGCCAGGGGGCAGTAAGGCCAGGGGTCAGTAGGATCCCAGGTGTCCAATAGTTCCAAGGGGTCAGTAAGGGTCCAGGGTCAGTAAGGCCAGGGGGCAGTAGCCAGGGGGCAGTAATGCCAGGGGACAGTAGGTCCAGGGGCCAGTAAGGCACAGGGGCAGTAAGGGCCAGGGGTGCAGTAAGGCCAGGGGCAAGTAGCCAGGGGACAGTAAGGTCCAGGGGGCAGTAGTGTTCCAGGGTCAGTAGGTCCAGGGGGCAAGTAGGTCCAGGGGCAGTAGCCAGGGGGCAGTAAGGTCCAGGGGGCAGTAAGGGCCGAGGGGCAAATAGAGGCCAAGGGGGCCAGTTGTTCCAGGGGTCCAGTATGTCAGGAGTCAGTAAGGGCAGGGGGCAAGTAAGTTCCAGGGGGCAGTTAGGCAGGGGGCTGCAAGTTGGCAGATGGGCCGGGGGCGTAAGCGCCCAGGGGCTCAGTTATGGTCAGGGGGCAAGTAAGGTCCCAGTGGCGGGCAGTAAAGGCCAGGGGCAGTAAGGGCCAGGGGGGGCAAGTTTGTTCCCGGGGTCCCAGTAAAGGCCAGGGGGAAAGTAGGCTTAGGTGGAAGTAGTTTCCAGGGGGGCAAGTAAAATGCCGGGGGGCAGTAATGCCAGGTGGCCAGTAGGTCCAGGGCCGTAGGTCAGGGGGCAGTATAGGTTAGGGGGGCAGGTTTAGTTCCGAGGGGGTTAGTATAGTTCCAGGGGGTGCAAGTAGTTCAAGGGGCAGTAATACCAGGGGACAGTAGGTCCAGGGCCGTAGACGGGCAGGGGGCAGTAGGCCAGGGACGTAGGTCAGGCGTGCGGCAGTAGGGTCCAGGGGCTGGTAGGTCCAGGGGCACAGTAGCCATGGGCAGTAGGTCCATGGGCAGTAAGGCCAGGGGCAGTAGGTCCAGGGGCAGTAGTCCAGGGTCAGTAGGTCAGGGGCAGTTGTCCAGGGGGCAGTAAGGCAGGGGGTCAGTAAGGCCAGGGGGCATAGTTCCAGGGGGCAGTGAAGGCCAGGGGGCAGTAAGGCAGGGGCAAGTAAGGCCAGGGTCAGTAGGTGCCAGGGGGGCAGTAAGGCCAGGGGGCAGTGCCAGGGGCAGTAGTCCAGGGGGCAGTAGGTCAGGGGCAGTAGGGCAGGGGGCAGTAATAGGCCAGGGGGCAGTAAGGCCACGGGTCAGTAGGTCAGGGCGGCAGTAAGGCAGGGGCAGTAAGGGCTAGGGGAAGTAGTTCCAGCAAGTTAAATTCCAGGGCCAGTATGCCAGGGGGCAGTAAGGCAGGGTGAAGTAGTATGCCCCAGGGGCAGGTAGTCAAGCCAGTTCCAGATCAGGGCCAGTAGGTCCACCGGGGTAGTAAGGCCACAGGGGGCAAGTAGTTCAGGGGGCAGTAATTCACAGGGGGCAGTTAAAATGCCAGGGGAAAGGAAAGTCAGGGGCGTAAGGCAGGGGGCGAGCATAAAGGGCAGGGGGCAAGTGTTTCAGGGGGGCTAGTAGTGCTCAGGGGGCCAGTACAGGCATCGGGCAGTAGGTCAGGGGTCAGTGAGGGTCGCCAGGGGAGTAACGGCCATGTGGGAGCAGAGGCCTTCCATTCAGGGCGCTCTAAGACGTTT
>NC_036872.1:36999376-37004661 GCF_002910315.2 Salvelinus sp. IW2-2015
GAGTGTTAGTGGCTGATGGTATACGCCTATACATATATTATGAGTATAGCTGGCTAGGTATGATCGACTGGGTTTGCGCATAATATTATAATTAGCCTGAACTCTAGGTAATTGCATCATCTTGAAAGCTATATATAATATATTACTCATCTTTCACCACTCTGATCCCGATTGTAACGTACCCACCACTCATTATGCGAGGTGTGCCGAGCTTCATAACCTTTATTGTAATTAAAGGATGGTCGAAATTTAGACACACACTTTCTGCTCCATCAACTCCGTTGCTTCCGCACCTTCCGACTATGATCCTGCATCAGCCGTGCGTGATATTGTCCTCGTCCGTATCCTCTATTATACTGTTTCCCCTCGTTGCATTAATCCGTGTTCCAGCCATTGCACAATCTAGTTTACATGCCTTGACTCCAGTGGTTGTCGATCTGATAGGCTATGATCCTCGTACTACTCTATTATTGCCATGGATTCTAAAGGTACTCCTGCATTGGGTTCCACTTGGGAGCGTCACCCTCCTCTCCGTAATGGCCTGGTTGTTTTGGCGTAGGGGTTGGACTGTTGCTTAGCAAACCGCACAGTGGGTTTGGAGGGATGATCACACAGACCGACTGTCTATAGTAAACTAGGCGTGAGGACGATGACACCAAGCTATCAGAACCTAACAATCACTAGAGACTAGATGTGAGCGCGATGACACAACAAGCAGAGTCATGATCCTTAGGCCATGAAGTGTGAAAGGGATAACTTATAGGAGTGTTAGGTCGCCACGCCATTAATGGCGCTCATATGTCTTCAGATATAACCACATAAGTAATCCTGCGTCTATCAGTTTGACCTTCGCAGAATCTTCAGTTAGAAAACACAACCAACTACAACAGACATTCCGCACTGCAGGAACCACTCAGGCTCATCAGGATAGCATCATCCTCAAGGGCTCCACTTAGTCAGTAAACTCTCTCTTCCAGAAGACAGATGAAGGTCTGGCTTTTGGGTTAGACAAGACAGGCAGTCAGGACAGACAGGACAGACAGACAGGACAGACAGACAGGACATCTGCCCCTCTTCTTCGGAACTCTTCAGAGTAGAGAATTTTAACCACAAGCCAGTTCTTATATGTATTGAAAAATACAGGGGTGATGGTCCCTTGGTGGACCTGAGAGGGCATAGGCACACCACTGGGGAGTTTTTCCCCAAAAAGGGATTTATTACAGACAGAAATACTCCTCTGTATCTCCCCCCCCCAACCAGGGCGACCGCACAGACTCCCGCCCCCCCCAGACGGTCCCACAGGTGAAGAAGCCGGATGTGGAGGTACTGGGCTGGCGTGGTTACACGTGGTCTGCGGCTGTGAGGCTGGTTGGACGTTCTGTCAAATTCTCTAAAACGACGTTGGAGGCAATTTATGGTAGAGAAATGAAAATTCAAATAACTGGCAACAGCTCTGGTGGACATTCCTGCAGTCAACATACCAATTGCATGCTCCCTCAAAGCCTGAAACATCTGTGGCATTGTGTTGTGTGAGAAAACTGCACAATAGCCTTTTATTGTCGCCAGCACAAGGTGCACCTGTGTAATGATCATGCTGTTTAATCAGCTTTTTTTGCCACACCTGTCAGGTAGATGGATATCTTGGCAAAGGAGAAATGTTCACTATCAGGGATGTAAAGAAATTTGTGCATAACATTTTAGAGTAATATTTCAGAYATCTTTAATTTCAGCTCATGAAACATGGGACCAGCATTTTTTTTTCAGTCTAAATACCACTGATTAGATAGAGAAACTGTATTATGTCACCTGAAGCAGCGGAATAATGGCTCTTGCCTACTTTGTAGGGCCAGGGGGCAGTAAGTTACTGCCCACCCCCCATAGATACTGTATTGGTAGCATGAGTATGAACCCAAATAATTTTCCAATCGTTTCGTTCTGAACAGAATCATCATTTTTTTCCTTCATTTCCACTGTTCCTACTAGCAAAATACACTTCTGAACCAGTTTGAACCAAAACAAAGTAACAGTTGACATTGTTCCTTTGTTAAGTTCTGAAATCAACATTTTTTTTGTTACATTTAGCTAGTCATTAAATTACTTAATCAATGGATGCCAAGGGAAGCCAGGCTTCCCCCAAAAATTTACCAAAAAAAGAATGAAAATAAATCATGTGTCTTTCGTCTCTCTGTGTTTTATAATTTTCCTTCAATTTGCAAAAGGCTGAATGTATCTCATAGGAGAAACCAACCGAGTGAAACAGTGCCCCTCTGTCTCTGTACGTGTAGAACATCTATCTGATTGCTGTCTGGTCATAACGAGTATGACATTMTTGCCGCCTGTAGCATTGAATGCAAGGGAAGCCAGCGAGCATCTGGCCTCTCTTGACCAATTAAAATATATATATATTTGCCAATCAGCATTGAGCTAAGCTGAGCGAGCTCAACTGTGAATGATCCTGGTGCACCAAAAAAAAAGTGTCACATGAAGCCAGCTTGGATTTGGCGTCACTCCTATCAAAATCCCATTGAGAGCATATGTCATAGACAGAAAAGCTTGAATTGTTGCATGTCGTTATGTTTTTTTGCTCCGGTGGCTAGCCAGCCAGCTAGCTAAAATTGTCCCTTTCCTAAATTAGCCATGGATGGAGATAGGGATTTGGACTTGTTGTTTTAATTAATTCTCCGTACTGGCCAATGATTATAACGGTGATCAGGGTTGGGTAGGTTACTTTCTAAATGTAATCCGTTCCAGWTACTAGTTAACTGTCCAAAATTGTAATCAGTAACGTGACTTTTGGATTACCCAAACTCAGTAATGTAATCTGATTACATTCMMTTACTTTTAGATTACTTTCCCCTTAAGAGGCATTAGAAGAAGACAAAAATGTATGTTACCAATTGAATGACATCTATTGCTGGATAAATCAATGTTAAAGTTTACATAGCTGGCCATATATGGATGTTACATTTTACTTTATGGGTTGGTTATGTAGGCTTCTTCTAACCCATCGCTTTCTACTACATACAATAATACGATTKAATTATATCTTTACATTAAAAACTAAAGTCTATCAGAATTCCAGTCATTCCAATAAAATGTTATACCCCTTGATCTTCAATAATAGGACTTGGAAATMACCCCAAAACGAAGGACTTATTAGCCAGCCKTACTCTGTTGTTTATGATTTTGTTGTCATGGAGGACTGATTGGGCTCATTGATTCGAGTTGAAAAATAAATGCTGGGCTCATGGAATGGCATGCTTTGAGCACTACTTAAAAGTGCTATTTACATGTGAAAAATGCAATATGCTGCATTTGCTATAGGRCTATTGTTTACCTTTTTGTTTGTGACACTTTGATATCTTGATAATATGCAGCTGTTTAATTGAWGGGCAAATCCACAGATGAAACAATTGAAAAAACGTCACCCTGCATCTGTTTTGGTAAAAAGTTGAGGGATGATCCTGGAGAAATGTAACCAATCTCAGATTAGTAGACAGAGCTATGGATGCAAGGACTGACCATCCATAATATAAAAATAATTGTTTTAACCATGTTACGAAGCTATACAGTGTGTGTTTACATTTACAATGTTTACAAACATTGGAGTAAAACAAGCTTATATTTTAGGTTCTCATGGAGTGTAACAGTTGGCATTTATAAGTTATATTCTTAAAGAATCAATGGATATACACTACTTGTCAAAAGTTTTAGAACACCTACTCATTCAAGGGTTCTCCTGATGACAGCTTTGCACACTCTTGGCATTRTCTCAACCAGCATCACCTGGAATGCTTTTCCAACAGTCTTGAAGGAGTTCCCACATATGCTGAGCACTTGTTGGCTTCTTTTCCTTCACTCTGTGGTCCGACTCATCCCAAACCATCTCAATTTGGTTGAGGTTGGGGGATTGTGGAGGCCAGGTCATCTGATGCAGCTCTCCATCAGTCTCCTTCTTGGTATAATAGCCCTTACACAGCCTGGAGGCGCTTGTTGTGGATTTGGCTGTTGTTGTCGCGGTGATGTGTACCGCGTAAAGGAACTATGAAACTTTCCACCATCTCCACGCCGTTGCTCTGTGATGTGCTAGCTTTGCAGACTCTTGGCATTCTCTCAACCGAGCTCAATGAGGTAGTCAGATAGCATTCGACAATACAGGTGGCTTCTTAACAGTCAATTTGCTGATTTCTTTCAAATCTTTTACTGCGTTGTGCAGCCAATCAGCTTGTGTTGTGACAAGGTTAGAGGTGGCTATACAGAAGATAGCCCTTATTTGGTAAGACCAAGTCCGTATTGGGCAGGTAACGCTCAAATTAAGCAAGAGAACGACCGTCTCATCATTACTTAATGAGTACATGAAGGGTCGTCACACGGACAACATTTCAGGTAACTTTTGGACTTTGTCAAGTGTCGCTCGTTGTCGCAAAAAAAACAATTCGAGCGGCGTATGATGGGGCTATAAGTCGTCAGTGGAAGATGCCACAGGAAGGGAAGGACCAGAGGTGCCTCGCATGCAGATAGTGTCAGTTAGAGTACCAACTTCCAGAATGAATTGCAGTGCAATACATGCTTCACAGAGTTCAAAGTTAAAGGACGAGACATGCTCAGACATCAACTGTTCAGGGAGCACTGCCCCGCTGACATCCAGGCCTTATCGAGTTGATTTTGCGAAAGAAACCACTACTAAAGGACCAAATAAGAAGAAGAGATTCGCTGTGTGAGAGCCAAGAACCGGAGCAATGGAACTTAAATCCGAGTGAAGAAGCATCGGTCACTTTGGTTAGGAGTCTCAAATTGGGAGATGCGTTTTCCACGCATTGTGTCTTTGTAGGTGGTCGAGTTGTGTGCTCCACTGACGAATGATTCCGCATGGTGTATTTGGTACCCCACCGTAAAGTTTGTGAGAAGGGGAGGCCGTTCTATTTAGTGTCGGGGAGTGTCTTTTGCATGCTGACAACGTCTGTAGATATTATTTGAGAATTCAAGGAATTTAACCGATGTGGGGTACAAGGCATGTCTATGCGCGTTGTGACTACACGCCCATCCTTACAGTGGTGTTTGAGATTGAGTAGAAGGACTATTAGATTTTGTTTTTCAAGCGGGACCAAGTGGGCCATACACCTCCATGGCTGTGTGTTAAGGGCTATACGTGCTATACTCAAGAGGAGACTGATTTGGAGAGCTGACATCAGATGATTCACTACGGCAGTCCACCACATTCCCCCCAACATAACCAAATTGAGCTAATGGGTGTTGGGATGAAGTCGGACCACAGAAGTGCAAGG
>NC_036872.1:37004686-37026991 GCF_002910315.2 Salvelinus sp. IW2-2015
AGACAGCGTGGTGAAGAAGGCGCAACAGCGCCTCTTCAACCTCAGGAGGCTGAAGTAATTTGGCTTGTCACCAAAAACACTCACAAACTTTTACATATACACAATCGAGAGCATCCTGTCAGGCTGTATCACCGCCTGGTACGGCAACTGTTATGGGAGCGAGTGCGCGAGTCCCCACACAGTGAATTTTACCCTGCATTACACATTCATGGTACTACATAAAAGTGTTCCTAATGTTTTGTACACTCAGTGTGTCTCCTCAAGGTAGCTTGGAGCTACAGGGAATGAGTTTGGATGAATTATTTAATGGTTCCCTGAGGCTTTGTCTTGTTTGTAATTCAACACTAACTCAACAGCACCCTTCTTTACTGACCATTCACTGTAAAAGAGTGAGGATGGGTAAAAGTAAAACCTGAACAAATGATGTTATTACAACATAACACTTACTGGAAACTTAAATCTATGAATTGAGAGAAACCTGCTAAATACATCTAAACTGCTAGACTAAGTATGTAGGGAGAATCCACACCGCCTTGTGACTATTATATAGCTGATAAGAGGAGTGACACCCTAATGACTATCCAGGCTGCAACACATCCAGCCTTGATTGGGAGTCCTATAGGGCGGCACCCTATTTTGCCCAGCTTCGTTTAGGTTTGACCGGGGTAGGCCGTCATTGTAAATAAGAATTTGTTCTTTACTGACTTGCTTAGTTAAATAAAGGTTACAAACCGACCCTATCCCTCCTCCTCAATACTCCCCAGGCACGACTACCCCCTGAAACATTTCTCTCCCTCAAACAAACTGCTATTAGCAGATATTGATCTGAGGCCATTTCCCTGGCCTCACTGAGGAAAAAGAGGAACATGGACTTCATTAAAGCCCATTGATTSGGAGAATGTCTGCCTGTATGAATGTGAGAGCACGGTGTTAGTTGTCGAGTGCTAGTTGCCGACGTTGTATTCTATCAGCCCTGATAGGTGATAAAGGATTCTAGAACTCTCCCCTGGTTCTTTATGACTGGTGACAGACAGGCTGAATACCCTCCCCTGGTTCTTCATGACTGGTGACAGACAGGGGCTTGAATACCCTCCCCTGGTTCTTCATGACTGTGACAGAACAGGCTGGAATACCCTCCCCTGGTTCTTTCACTGGGACAGACAGGCTGAATACCCCCCCTGGTTCTTCATGACTGGTGACAGACAGGCTGAATACCCTCCCTGGTTCTTCATGACTGGTGCAGACAGCTTGAATACCTCCCCTGGTTCTTCATGACTGGTGACAGACAGGCTGAATACCTTCCCCTGTTCTTTATGACTGGTGACAGACAGGCATTGAATACCTTCCCCTGGTTCTTTATGACTGGTGACAGACAGGCTGAATACCTTCCCCTGGTTCTTATGACTGGTGACAGACAGGCTGAATACCCTCCCTGGTTCTTATATACTGGTGACAGACAGGCTGAAACCCTCCCCTGGTTCTTCATGACTGGTGACAGACAGCTGAATACCTTCCCCTGGTTCTTATGACTGGTGACAGACAGCTGAATACCTTCCCTGGTTTTATGACTGGTGACAGCAGCTGAATACCCTCCCCTGGTTCTTTATGACTGGTGACAGACAGGCTGAAATCATCAGTTTGCACTTCCGTCCCTGCCAGTGACTCTCCTGCTCCTCACCTCCCTCTTGTCCTTCCCCGTTTGCCCTATTGTCTGCTTGGCTTCTAGGCCCAGTCCCCCCCTGTACGCCTGCTTATTTATGGTCCCCCATAGTCTTAATCCATGTAAATAATGGCTGTGCAGCTCCGCGTACTCTGACTATGCAGCCTGTCACTCCCACCCTATCCCAGTGCTAATGAACTCCTGCTTGTGTGGTGTGTGTGTGTGGTGTGTGTGTGTGTTGTGTTGTGTGTGTGTCCTCGTCTGTCACTCCTGTCCTATTCCCTAATGACTACCTCTGACACTCACTCTCTCTCCTACATCAAATCAACAATCAACATGCTGCATCGTCATGGTGATGAATGGATAGAGCACTGTCGCAGCCTCCCTGCACACACACACACACACACACACACACACCGCTGCCACCATGCCATCACGCTGCGCATGCATACCAGATAATGGGAAGAGAACTGCTGTATGATACGACAACAACCAGCTTTATTAAAATTGAGAGCAAAATTACCTCCAATTAGCGTTTCCAAAACGACGCGACATCATTTTACTTATATTCTAGAGAGTACTGCCCCCGCTCCCTTTCAATTTGTGCACAGGGCTTGTGTGTGTTGTTTGTGTGGGATGCATCAGAGGAACTCACTTCTTATGCACTTCCTCTCTGTTATCAACTAGGGGTATTATTTCCTGCATTGTTCTTATGATGATGTGTTTCTGTTTGATGTGGAATCAGAGGGAGGGAGGGAGGAGGGAAAGGAAGAGAGGAAGGAGAGAGAGAGAGGTAGAGAGAGAGAGGGAAGAGAGAGAGGGGAGCGAGAGAGTGAGAAAGAAGAGTGAGAGAGTGAGAGAAGAGAGGGTAGAGGAGGGAGGGAGAGAGGAGAGAGGGAGGAGGGACGAGAGAGTGAGAGAGAGGGGGAGAGGGAGCGAGGAGAGAGGGGGGGGGAGGAGGACGAGAGAGAGAGGGTTGAGGAGGGCTGATAGGAAGCAGCTAGATGAAGTCTGTCCCATCTCGTCCTGTTATTGTCAGGCAGCCTGTGGTAGATATTAGAAATGTCATGTCTTATGGACCACAACATCTAGAGTGTGATTGTGTGTGTGTGCATGCGTACGTGTGTGTGTGCGTGTGCATGCCTYTGCCTGTGTGTGTTAGATGTTAGAAATGCCATGTCTTATGGACCACAACATCTGTTGCCGTTCCAGTCTATAGGACCACTGTGCTCAGCCTCAGAACACACAGTAAATGCATTGAAAGGAACATGAGCTGCGTGCTGATGGATCTGAATAAGAGTCCAAGAGGGGATTCTTGCTGACAATATTATTAATAAATAAAAAACATTTGATCATGAAAAAGGGTGCAAGAGGTGGTCCAATTCATCTAGTCAAATAAATGGAACATACAGATGTTGGATCTTAATTTGACCCCTTTCGTCGCAGGAGGAAAATAATCCTGCAGCAGGAGGATTTGAATATCTGAAGAAATATTTAAAATAACGGCCAGTGGGCTGCTGGAAGAGGTGTTTGTATACAATGCACACCGTACCTACATTGTAACTTATGTAAGCTACATGCAGGCTACAGCACGTCTCCTGTTAATTCTTATGTGGTTTATAATAAATGTACATATTTGTGGGGKGTTGATATTTTTTTAGTTAGTGAAAATCATATTTTTTTAATCAATTGTTTTATACGTTGAAGGCAAGTAATAGACAGAATAAATTATTTGTTTCCTCAGTGCCTTTGTGGTCCAACGGTTACAGACAGTCTACATATGCCAGAGTCAGCATGGGTTTGAATCTGTCCCACTGCCCTTTGACTCACGGATGAACGAATGTCTATTAATTCCGCATAGTTACTGGGTTAAAACAGAAACATTGATGTGAATTGTTAGATACTACTGCACTGTTAGATATTACTACACTGTTGGAGCTAGGAYCACAAGCATTTCGCTACACCRGCAATAACATCCGCTAAATATGTGTATGTGACCAATAACATTTGATTTGATTTGAAACAACTCAAAGATGAACAGTTTAGGCATTCATTCTGAGTGGTTAAGGTTTATGGTTATGGTTTAGGGAAGGCTCAAAACAAAATAATTAAAAACAATTGCCTATGTATCATCAGTTTTCATAGCATTCTTAGTGCTTGATAAAGAATGGTGAAGTGCCGTAGTGCAGTGGTCTTAGCAGCGAGCTCTGGCTCTGAGCTGCATGAGTTTCTCCCAGTGCTGGATGATATAGTGACCGTGAACATACATTAAACCCACAGGTTCATTGCATTTATTTAAATGGATTGAGAAATGATACATAGCCTAACTTAAACGTGGGCGAGCGTCCACACTGGAGGAAAATATATCGTTCTACAGTAGGCCTAAATCTGTCAGTCAACTGATGGCCCAAATCAGCTCATCAACTCAGCCACTGTAGCCTATTATGGGATGTCATTATGCTAATGAGTAGCCTACAGAATGTATTGTAAGATAATTAAACAACA
Organism: Salvelinus sp. IW2-2015; assembly: GCF_002910315.2. NCBI lineage: Eukaryota > Metazoa > Chordata > Actinopteri > Salmoniformes > Salmonidae > Salvelinus > Salvelinus sp. IW2-2015. The sequence continues at coordinate 37,008,852 of NC_036872.1, forward strand.
AGGGGCCTATTGCAACCATCAATGGCACTATATTATCACCAGATGATGTCTAGTTAAACCATCAATACGTGCTAAATTCACCCACACAGCTGACCTCAATGGCAACCGTTAATGGTCACCTCACTACCGCTCCCTAAAAGATAATGTCAGTGTTACCTTAATCCTGCTTGCAACCAAAGTCTTTCAAGATATGTTCACCCTCTGGTTGGTGTTGTAATCGGAAACAATTTACACTAAGAGCGATTTATCTATTTGACAAGCATTCCGTACAATATAAGTAAACTATTTAATTGTTTACCATGGCAAGTCTACTGTGGCAAATTACCCGACACTTTGTAGGAATGGAAACTAATGTTGGTGTAGCCTACTGTAGTTATTCTATTGGTTTCCTCTTTATGTTATTCAACAGTGTCTCGTATGATAATTTCTTATCAAGATCGGAGGTAAAATATCCCTGGACTGTCCATATTTGAACTGTGTAAGTAAATATATCGGGGTGGATTCAGTTCTTCGTGCCAGAATGGCATGGACTGGTATCAAACCCACGTCGATACAGTAGTGTAACGGGCTTCCTCCTTCTCCTCATCCGAAGAGGAGTAGCAGGGATTTGACCAAAATGCAGCGGGTTGTGAATACATATTGATTTAATAGACAAAACGGAAAAACACGACAAACACTTGAATAATTACAAAACAAATAAACGAATGTAGACAGACCTGGACACGAACTTACATACAACGTGAAGAACGCATGAACCAGGAAAACAGACTACATAAAACGAACMAACTAACAAAAACCGGAACAGTCCCGTGTGGCGTAACATACAGACACTGACACAGGAGACAATCACCCACAAACAAACAGTGAGAACAACCTACCTTAATATGACTCTCAATTAGAGGAAAACGCAAAACACCTGCCTCTAATTAAGAGCCATACCAGGCAACCCAAAACCAACATAGAAACAGCAAACATAGACTGCCCACCCAAAACTCACGCCCTGACCATCACACACATACAAAACAACAGAAAACAGGTCAGGAACGTGACAAGTAGGCCTATGTGCCAGATGAAAGCAGCGACCCTAACTTTGACCGTGGGATGTTGCCACTAGTATGTCATAGCCTTGTTGGAACCAATATCTATCTTGTGTTATTAAGCTACTGTATATGAAACGCCGGTTGTTGATATGTATGGCTGTGTTTCACATAGATGTTTGTACATTTGAATGTTGCAGTATTAGGACCTAGGCCTAGCGTTTGAGCGAGCGAGAGAGAACATCACGTTGATCGAAAGCCCTGATCCCACTGACTCGACTGCCACCGCATAGAGAGAAAGAAAACTGCTCTTTTTTTAGGGACTGACGAGAAAATTCTCTATGACAAAAGAGTGATCAAGTTAAGATCCGACATCTGTAGTGTACACACACACACACACACAATGCTGTGTAATGGTGGTTGACAAGGGTGCAAAAGGATGTTGTTTATATGCAGTGGATGCACTTGGCTGTGTTTACTGTGTGAAATAACACTGGTGTTTGTGTTCTATTCTCGCCAGCCTGCCTGTCCACTGCGCTGGCTGTGAACATGGTACATTAAACAAAGCTATCACCATACCGTATATATACAGACAGTACATATGCCATGTCTTTATTCTTAGCCATATGTCCTACATAGTTGTGTATATTCCTCTAATAAAATGATGGTGATTAAATAGATTCATTGACATTCAGGCAGAAGATAATTGTTTTTGCAAATGTCCATGCATAGATGTAAGATAACTTGATAGTGCAGTGCACATCCATGGTTTCCCCCTTCAGACACCTCTGTAAAATCAAAGATCATATAATAAGACAATAAGGGGGTTGTGATTGTAGTGAGCTACAGATGTACGTTCTTAATCTGAGCCAGTTTTCTGCAGGATTAAAATAATCTTGCAGCAACAGGAAATGGAAATGATTTTGTGGATTATAATTAATGGACATTTGTGTAGGGATACATACATTTTTTCTTAGGACAAATCAAGTCTGACATTTTAAATTACAAACTTTAGAAGCCTTTTTAAACATTGAATACACTACAAGTTTGCATTTCTCACTGTGCAGGAACATTTTTCAGCAGCAGAAGAGGGATCAAATTAAGATCCTACATCTGTATGACCACCCTCCCTGTGGAAGCATCTGAAGGGTGAATGTTATAGGACAGACAGATCAACAGTATGTTCAACCCCTTCAACCTTTACACCTGTTTGTGTTGAATTCCCGTTCTCTTATGACTATGTGGGATAGGTTTCTTGGACACCGATTAATCGTAGTCGGGCCCGTAACCCTAAACCTTCAGTCCTCCTGTGTGAATACTCCCCGGGCCTGTAAGCCTCCCAGCATGCCTTCAGTCCTCCTGTGTGAATACTCCCTGGGCTTGTAAGCCTCCCAGCCTGCCTTCAGTCCTCCTGTGTGAATACTCCCCGGGCCTGTACGCCTCCCAGCCTGCCTTCAGTCCTCCTGTGTGAATACTCCCCGGGGCTTGTACGCCTCCCAGCCTGCCTTCAGTCCTCCTGTGTGAATACTCCCCGGGCCTGTACGCCTAACTCTGGACATTAGCAAGACTGATGGCATGGCAGAGAGATTCCTAATTACACGCTCCACATTATTGGACTATTTCCCACCTATCAGTGAAAAGAATAGCCAGCAGCAGCATCATTAGCCTTTGTCCCTAACTCATTATTATTCATTTAAAGGATATTTGCTTTGTAGCAGAATGAGGCCTCTTTGTCTGAATGTTTAAGTGAAGGGACAKTGCATCAACTCTGATAAATAATTTTGTCTTCTGTGTTAGATAAGATAAATCATACGTTCATTGATCGATCTAGGCAGGCTCAAAATGCAGGCTAACTATGTTTGCTGGACACAGACACTGGTAGTTTTTCTGTACTGGTCTGCTAATAAACAAACCAGCCCATACATAGCCTTATTGCTTTTACAGTAATTAAGTTGTCTATACATTTATTTTTATGCAGTAACGTATAGCTTATACAGAATAGCCTTAGCCTACAGGTATGCATCACTTGCTTATAATACTTTGATCTTTAAAGATGTATGCAGAGAGCATATTGACCATATAGTAGCCTAAAGCATGGCTCTGTGGCTGCATATAGAAATGTGTGAGCCTACAACGGAATCAACATTCAACACTCAACTAGTATGACAGTTTTACTGAAAGTATCCCATTTAAGAATAACAATATCAGGGCAAATAATCTCTCATGTGTGATAAGGGCAATTATCATTCCCAAAGAACCCCCACCACGCGTTACCCGAGGGAAGGAATACATGAATGTGTGCTGTTTCAGATTACAGTCTTTTATCATTGAAACTGCAGAACCAGATCTCTGATTAATATCTAATGCTGAACATTTCTAGAATACAAAAGCATGACCACATCTTTATTCATTTAGAAAGTCAATTGAAAGCGTTAGTTTTGTAAACTGTAAAATGGAGTAAACAGCAATGCTAAATTGCCAACAATTTCCTGTCAGTCCATTTAGCTACTCTGTGAGAGTTTGGGCTAAATGGATAGATAGGCTATACCCAGCTAGCACACTTGGTTCCTTGGAAGTTGTTGGAATGTATGTTTTTGGTTTCACATTGGTTCTGTGAACGAAGCCATTTGTTTTCTGACCGGTAAAATTGAACTTTTTAAAAACGTTCTGAGAACAGAAGTAAACATTTAGTCTCTTCTGGGAATGTTTATTTTAAGGTTGCAGAAAGGTTTTGAGAACGTTTTACTCTGGTTCCTTCCAGAGAGGTTTTATTAACGCTCTAAGAACAGAAATGATAGGTTATTTGGAGGTTTTTGAATAACTACCTTTAAACTTAAACAACACATTTATTTTTTATCAGTGAGATTTGAACCTGTAATCTTCTGTTCTTTATCCATGGAGTTAGTCCGTTGTGCCACCAGGATGAAGCTACCATGCTATGTTTTTTTTAACTCGTACCAAGCTGTTCATTTTAGTCTCTTCAAACAGACCGCAATTCAAAGGAAACAAGCACTCATTAACATCAGGTGTGGCCAATTAGTGGGTGTGCCCAACACTCCTGAGCACACTTAACAAGATAGAGAATATGAAGAGTTTTGTTGATGCTGAGAAAATAATGTATATGTTTTCAAATAACATTCTTAGAACATTCTCTGAACGTTACAAAAGTTTTCTTGTGTTTTTTTATGGAAAGTTCTCTTAGCATTCTAGGAAAAATTTGAGAACATGACTTTAAAGAACCATGAGGAAACCTGTAGGAAATGTTATGCTGAAGTACTGAAATTGCCACTGAAGAACATTGTTTCTTAACGTTCTCTGAACTATTCCAGAACATTCTTAATGTCAAACCATTTGGAGAACGTTCCTAGAACATACATTTTTTATTAAAATATGAAAACATGAAAATGTAATCGTACCATGTTAGAACTTTTAGGAATTGGTAATGGTAAAGAAAATATATTTTTTTTGTCAAGTTCCTTAAATGTGCTGAAAATATTCCGAAGCCAAGTGACTATCCTGCACCATTCCCAGAAAGTTGTGGGAAAGTTGTAGGAAAGTTGTATGCAAAATAACCATAAGACAACCACACTCTCACCAAACTCTAAGAAACGTATAGTTCTCAAAACATTATGTGCTAGCTGGGTACCATTCGTTGCCACTATTTAAGGTGAATTAGTCATTTGTTTTAGGTCTTTTTCCCCCAGAAACCAGCAGCAACAGTTTCAACAACTGCATATTTCAGAGCAGATTAAACTAGATGGAAAATATACCTTGCAACTAGGGTTGCAAAGGGTCGGGAACTTTRCTGTAAATGTCCAGAATTTTACCGGAATTTTTCCATGGGAAGTTAAGCCCAGGAATTTMGGGAATTTTGCTTAAATTCATTAAAAAAAGTTAGCTTATAACAGTGAACCTTTTTTTGTGGGATACACATAAGGCAATTCTAGGTCTTGTGGCGTATTTTGGTTAAACTATCCCCAATTCAATGGAATTGCAACCCTCTGAATTCACAGTGCATTCTTCCATCACATGTGCAGTGCACTCTTCCGTCACATGTACAGCTGATTCTCAAGATCTTGCACACTAATGAGATGCTATTGAGCCCACACTACTACACCGTCTGAGCCAAGGACTACATGCTTTCTGGTAAGTTTTGATTACAATACTGGGTGGGGTGAATATATTTTACATGACATACATTATTTTTTGTTAACTAGTAAATAGTAGCCTACAGGAAAGTGTGTTTAAATCATTTCTAACTTGTTAACAATTTCTGCTAGTTCGTTTTTGCTACCATGTGAGTTTTAGCTTGCTTGAGCCTGCTAACTGAGGAGTGTTAATTCACCTGTTTCCATACATTTATCTTACAAAAGAGCTGTTTAATCTAACTGCTCAACTATTTATCTGTATATGGAATTGTATTTGGTAAAAAAAAAAAAAAACGAATCTTTACAGGAAAATGCGACGGCACTATCTGATGTGTGGAGACATTTCACTGCAGCTAATGTAGAAGGAAAAGCTGTGTACATTTGCAAATACTGTGCCAAATCATATGTGAAGAACGCAAAACAGATGTAGAATCATCTGGCCAAATGCATAAAGTTCCCTCAGCGCTCACAACCAGCAACCTCTGACAAAAGTCCCTCTACTTCTATTCGAGGTGAAAATGATTAATCAGACACCTTATCGATAGCAACAGCTCATGGTCCTCCTGGAATCAGAAGTTCTTTTGACTCAATGGAGGAATGTTATCAGAGAAATGCTGATGAATATCAACTGGTTCACCTCTGATGCTCACAGGCAATGTGTATTGGAAGAGATTTCTGAATGTTCTTCACCCAGCATACACCCCTCCAACATGCTTTATCTACTCATTTGCTGGATGCAGAGTTCAACAGAGTTCAAGTGAAGGTCAAGCAAATCATAGAGAAAGCAGACTGTATTGCAATCATCTCTGATGGGTGGTCGAATGTTCGTGGGCAAGGAATAATTAACTACATCATCTCCACCCCTCAACCAGTATTCTACAAGAGCACAGACACAAGGGACAACAGACACACCGGTCTCTACATTGCAACTTAGCTGAAGGCGGTCATCAATAACCTTGGACCACAGAAGGTATTTGCACTGGTGACAGACAATGCTGGGAACATGAAGGCTGCTTGGTTTAAAGTGGAGGAGTCCTACCCTCACATCACACCTATTAGCTGTGCTGCTCATGTATTGAATCTGCTCCTCAAGGACATCATGGCACTGAAAACAAAACAACTTATCGCATCAGCCACCTGGTGGAAGGGACTTTGTGGACTTTGTTTCCCCTGTTGCCTCCATCATCGTACAAATCCCACCAACATCAGCCTCCTCAGAGCGCAACTGGTCCTTGTTTGGGAACACACACACCAAAGCACGCAACAGGCTGACCAATACAGGGGTTAAATAATTGGTGGCCATCCGTGCAAATTTTAGGCTTTTTGAGCTTGACAACGAGCCATCCTCAACAAGGTTGGAAAGTGACAGTGAAGCCTCAGATTCTGATGTTCAAGAGGTGGACATTGAGGAGGTCCAGGGAGAAGACATGGAAGCCTGAGAGGAAGACAACCAAAGCTTTAGTTTCTAGACTATCATGTATGTTGAAAACGTTTTTGGGAGAAGTGATGGATCATTGGGGATCATTCAATATTCCCTTTCTTTTGTTGTTCAGTGAAATCATCCCATGTGAAGAGTCAACTCATTTAATTAAAGTTCAATTCGTAACTAAATTGTTTTTTTTATTTCTATTGGAAGGATTTAATCATTTGAAATTATGTCTACTTATGATAAGGTAAAAGGTTTATGTTTCTGTCTCCATATGATATGGTATATACAGTATATCCAATGCAAAAAACATCTACATTTAAATGGTATTAATATTCATTTTCATATATTTCCGTTAATTCTTATATATTCCCGTTAATTCCCACGGAAAGATTCCACTTCTGAATATTTCCCAAAATGTGCAACCCTACTTGCAATTGCAAATAAAAACGTGCATGTGCTCCCTGATAACGCACTAAAATAAGATCGCAAACACCCTTGAAGTGCGGTGTGGAGATAAAGAATGCTGATGGTCCCACCATTTTTGTTATATGTGTACTTTGACAATGTAAGTAATAACCTTTCTGGACTACCCATCCCGGATCTGGGATCATTGTCATCAGAAACGATGACTAGCATAGCCTAGCCTAGCGCCACAGGGTTTTAACTTGCCATGTCAATAAAGTCTATTGAATTGAATGCTCTCACAGCATTTCAGCGGCAAGGATAGAGACGACGGTGCTGTTGCAATCAGCTCGTCACGTTGTTTTCCTTGAGAGCTTTCTTGTTTCTGTTCCTCGAACACGAATAAGACAACATATGAATCAACTTTATGACCTTACGCCAGCTGCTTCTCCCGAATCCTTGGCACACACTTGAGGGATATTGGAGATGTTCCTCCCATCTGCATGGTCTTATAAATGAATATATCATCTATAATGTGTTGATCCTATACTGTAGGCCTATGGCTCTGCTTTATACATAGGCCTACCTACAGTGCAGTCAGACCTCTTCCCTTTTCCCACATTTTCCTACGTTAACAAAGTACKGAGTAAAGGGTTTGAATGCTTATGTAAATGTGATATTTCAGTTTTTATTTTATTTATTTTTGGAAACATTTCTAAAAACCTGTTATTGCTTTGTAAGTATGTGGTATTGTGTGTAGATTGATGAGGAAAAAAGGTAACTGTTTTTTTCACCGTTCAAATAATAGCCCATGTTCCACATTCACAGAGATTAAATTACAAAGAATTATTGTTTTAATTACACTATTAATGAATATGTCATTCTTCCCCCATCTCTCTCACACCCTCCATCTCTCTATCTCTCTCTCTCTCACACCCTCTATCTCTCTGTCTCTCACACCCTCAATCTCTCTATATATCTCTCTATCTCTCTGTCTCTCTCACACCCTTTATCTCTCTGTCTCTGTGACACCCTCTATCTCCTGTCCTCTCTCACACCCCTTTCATCTCTCTGTCTCTGTGACACCCTCTATCTCTCTCGTCCTCTCACACCTTGCTATTCTCTCTCTCCACATCACGACCTCTATCTCTTCTCTCTTCCACCCTTTATCTCTCTGTTCTGTACAACCCTCTATTCCTTCTCTCATCAACCTCTATCCTATCTCTCTCACACCCCTCTATTCTCTCGTCTCTCAGCACCTTTTCTCTCTGTCTCTTGTACACCCTCTATCTCTCTTCTCGTCAACACCCTCTCTCTCTAATCTCTCTGTCTCTCTTCACCACCCTCTACTCTTCTGTCTTTCTCTGTCTCTCTCACACCCTCTATCTCTCTCTCACACCCTCTCTCTCTATCTCTCTGTCTCTCTGTCTCTCTCACACCCTATATATCTCTGTCTCTCTCTGTCTCTCTCACACCCTCTATCTCTCTGTCTCTGTGACACCCTCTATCTCTCTCTCTCACACCCTCTATCTCTCTCTCTGTCTCTCTGTCTCTCTCACACCCTATATATCTCTGTCTCTCTCTGTCTCTCTCACACCCTTTATCTCTCTGTCTCTGTGACACCCTCTATCTCTCTCTTCTCACACCCTCTAATCTCTCTCTCTCTCTGTCTCTCTGTCTCTCTGTCTCTCTCACACCTATATATCTCTGTCTCTATCTCTCTCTCTCACACCCTCTATCTCTCTCTCTCACTGTCTCTCTGTCTCTCTCACACCCTATATATCTCTGTCTCTCTCTGTCTCTCTCACACCCTCTATCTCTCTGTCTTTCTCTGTCTCTCTCACACCCTCTATCGCTCTGTCTCTCTCTGTCTTTCTCTGTCTCTCTCACACCCTCTATCTCTCTCTCTCACACCCTCTATCTCCCTGTCTCTCTCTGTCTTTCTCTGTCTCTGTCTCTCTCACACCCTCTATCTCTCTGTCTCTCTCGGTCTTTCTCTGTCCTCTGTCTCTCTCTCTTTTTCTTTCTCTTTCTCTCGCTCTCTTTCTTTCTCTCTCTCTCTTTCTCTCAAGCGACACAATGTCTATGCAATAACAGACTGGAAACTTAGTTGAGATAAGTAAACCTGCTGTCAACAATAGAAACAATAAGATTGAGTGTTGTGTTTATTTGAGAGCACTCAAACTCCCTACTAACAATTGATATCCTTAAGATGCACTATGTATAATGATATCTAGCTTAGGGAGTATTTTGCCTCTGCTACCATTGATGGACATGAGCTAACTTTTTTTTTTTTTGCCTACAGGGACAAAAACATAAATCCCAAATTTCTGATTGCCATATAAAATCATCCTTCCTTCCTTCCTTCCTTCCTTCCTTCCTTCCTTCCTTCCTTCCTTTCCTTCCTTCCTTCCTTCCTTCCTTCCTTCCTTCCTTCTTCCTTCTCCTTCCTCTTCCTTCCTTCCTTCCCTTCCTTCCTTCCTTCCTTCCTTCCTTCCTTCCTTCCTCTCCTTCCTTCTTCCTTCTTCCTTCCTTCCTCCTTCCTTCTTCCCTCCTTCCCTTCCTTCCTTCCACCCTCCCTCCTTGATTCCCTGCTTCCTCACTCACCGCAGCGACTTCAAAACTTTATCAGCAATCACAGCCGTGTGTCTTCAGACGATTCCAACGGGCGTTTTAATCAGCTCCAGATAAAAGGGGAAGCGCTTGACAAAGTAACAGGCTCCTATAATTTGATTTGAGAGGGAACTCTTTGTCTATTTTCGCTCATAAATGAGAGTTTTTTTTAATCTCATGGCCAGTGATGGGGAGAACGGAACAGCACCCAAACAACCCCCCCCCCCCTCCAAAAATACAAACAAACAAAACAATCGGGACCACTTGCTGGGTTGGTGATAGTGGCTGCTGCCTGAACTTGTTAGGGATTTGTGTCTCTGCCACACAACACAGCAAGCCGATTAGCTGTAGTCTCTACAGATTAGTTTACTGTGTTTCATGTCTCTGATGTTCAGGCCAATCACTTCAATAAACAAAACTATATATTTTGTTTACTGCAAAGAGAGGGCATTTTCCGTTTTCAATAGAATAACAAACCAACAAATGGGGGTTCATCCCATGATGATATGAAGTAACTATGGGCCAAGTACATACTGTAAGCAACAGTATATGAACTGTTTGAGCTATGCTGTGACGCAAGGATTTTTGAGAGAATTTATATTTTGTACAGCAATAGAAAACAACCAGAAAATCATTCCACATGATCATATGAAGCAACTAGATGCCTACATATTGTCTGTCAGCTTGTTTTCCTGTAAACTGCGCCCTTGGTCCTATAAGCTTCTCATTGGCACGGTGATCCAATCCATGATCCTTGCTTCTGCTGCTGCGTGTTTTTATGACCTCCCTGCTTTTAGCAGCCTTGGGTCAGTGAGAGACAGGAAGCTACCGCACTGGATCACACAGCTTGTCATAGCTGCTCTCCCCCAATCACTTACTGTTTCACATCACAGGGAGATTGCTCCTACATACACATACAAGAACGCCAAGGTAACCTGTCTAAATGACTATCGTCCCGTAGCACTCACATCTGTAGCCATGAAATGCTTTGAAAGGCTGGTCATSGCTCACATCAACTGTATCATCCCAGATACCCTGGACCAACTCTAATTCGCATGCCGCCCAAACAGATCCACAGATGACGCAATCTCTATTGCACTCCACARTGCCCTTTCCCACCTGGACAAAATGAACACCTACGTGAGAATGCTGTTCATTGACTACAGCTCAGCGTTCAACACCATAGAGTCCTCAGAGCTCATCACTAAGCAATGGACCCTGGGACTGAACACCTCTCTTTTTCAACTGGATCCTGGACTTTCTGACAGGATGCCCTCAGGTGGTGATAGTAGGCAGCAACACATCCCCCACGCTGATCCTCAACACGATGTCCTCTCAGTGGTGCGGTTCTTAGTCCTGTACTCGCTGTTCATCCACGACTGCGTGGCCGTGCACGACTCCAACACCATCCTTATGTTTGCCGACGACACGAAGGTTGTAGGCCTGATCACCGACGATGACGAGACAGCCTATAGGGAGGAGTTCAGGTTGATGGGGCTGAAGTGGAGTGGGTCGAGAGCTTCAACTTCCTCTGTGCCAACTTCACTAAGGATCTATCATGGTCCAAACACACCAACACAGCCGTGAAGAGGGCACGACAACACCTCTTCCCCCTCAGGAGACCGAAAAGATTTGGCATGGGTGCACAGATCCTCAAAAGGTTCTACAGCTGCACCATCGAGAGCATCCTGACTGGTTGCATCACTGCCTGGTATGGCAACTGCTCGGCCTCTGATCGCAAGGCACTACAGAGGGTAGTGCGTACGGCCCAGTACATCACTGGGGCCAAGCTTCCTGCCATCCAGGACCTCTATACCAGGCGTTGTCAGGGGAAGGCCCTACAAATTGTCGAAGATTCCAGTCACCCTAGTCATAGACGSTTCTCTCTGCTACAGCACGGCAAGCTGTACGGATACACCAAGTCTAGAACTAACAGGACCCTGAACAGATTCTACTCCCAAGCCATCAGTCTGCTAAATAGTTAGTTAAATAGTTAACCATTAGTTACCAGGACTATCTGCATTGACCCTTTTTGCACTAACTTTTTTGACTCATAATACACGTTGCTCTTCTGTTTATTATCTGTCACTTTATTCCTAGTTATATGTACATATCTAACTCAATTACCTCGTAACCCTGCACATCGTCTCGGAACACCTTCCTAATATTGAGTTGCACCTCCTTTTGATCTCAGGACAGRCTCAAATCCTCGGGCAGGGACTCCACAAGGTGTCAAAAGCGTTCCACAGGAATGCAGGCCCATGTTGACTCCAATGCTTCCCACAGTTGTGTCAAGTTGGCTGAATGTCCTTTGGATGGTGGACCATTCTTGATACACGCGGGAAACTGTTGTGCGTGGAAAAACACAGCAGCGTTGCAGTTCTTCACTCACTCAAACGGGTGAGCCTGGCACCTACTACCATGTCCCGTTCAAAGACACTTCAATCTGTTGTCATGCCCATTCACCCTCTGAATGGCACACAGTCCATGTCTCAATTGTCTCAAGGCTTACATTTTTTTTTATTTTACCTGTCTGGATTTAACAGTTGACATCAATTATGGATCATAGCTTCACCTGGATTCACCTGGTCAGTGTATGTCCTGGAAAAAGCAGGTGTTTTGTACAATCAGTTATCGTTACTCATTATGTATCTATTATTACTTGTATTATTTTGTGTTATTACTTTTCTGTTGTTTCTCTATTTTCTTTCTCTCTGCATTGCTGAGAAGGCCCCGTAAGTAAGCATTTCACTGTTATTCCACACCTGTTTACGAAGCATGTGACAAACAGCATTTTTCTTTTGATTTTGATATGATACAGAAGATACCACAGAGCTGCTAGACTGCTGAGGGAAGCCAGCAGGTGCAAATGGATCTCTAATGCGGAACGGTGAGCGAGAACATGGCTTTGCTTTGCCTGACAGACAGGAAGGATCAGCAGCAGTAGAGCTAGATCAGTGGGTTGACGTGAGAGGAGTAGGATGTCAACAATCCTCCTGCTAAAAGACCAAGTGAGAGACTTCAGTGACTGAAGACTTTAACACAAACAATGGCAATATTGGATTCAGAAGTTAATCAAAACTAGTTCCTATAGCAACATCTGTTCCCATCTCTAATCAGTCATTCTGATTGTTCCATACCGAATGAATGATGAGACAAATTGACATCAAAACAAATTAAGAATTAAACATGTTCTCTCTCTCTCTCTTATTTTCGTTGTAATTTAAGCATATCCCAGTGGTCCCATGGGGTATTCAGCATTGAGTGGATCTGCAGGTATCCATATTTACCTCAAAACATAACAGCCGTTGCCCAAAGTGAGTTGTTTGTTCTCTTATCATGTAGTGGCTAGAAACAATGAAGCTGCCGAAAGATGTCAAGGCAACATTAAGATATATTCTCTTTTCTCTGTTATTTGGTCTCTTTTAAAACCAGAAGATAAAGTTGTAAAGACAACAGACGTTGCCTCCCGTTTGTTATTTACCTGCTCCCAGATCAGTTGTTCCTGTTCATCAAAGCAGCTTGAATTGAGATACTCTGTCTGAATCCCAAATGGCACCCTACTCCCCATTGGCCCAGGTCAAAAGTAGTGTACTACAGTCCAATTGGCCCAGGTCAAAAGTAGTGCACTATAATAGGGAATACGATGCCACTTGGGACGTACTCGGCATATCTTTCACTGGTGTAAAAAATGGGAATGGCCAATGGCTGTCTTCAAGACATGGGTATGTGCTTCTCCTTTTACTACATTATCGACCTCTTATATCGTACAGCAGGTTATAAAATGTCGGATGGGAAGATCGTTAATGGAATTCATGTGTAAAAAAAAACATAAGCACAAAACTGCTGTTACCCTTTTCTTCCTTCCTTCTTTCCTTCATTCTTTCTTTCTTTCTTTCTTTCCTTCATTCTTTCTTTCTTTCTTTCTTTCCTTCTTTCCTTCATTCTTTCCTTCCTTCTTTCTTTCTTTCTTTCCTTCCTTCTTTCCTTCTTTCTTTCTTTCTTCCTTCCTTCCTTCTTTCTTTCTTTCTTTCTTCCTTCCTTCTTTCCTTCATTCTTTCCTTCCTTCCTTCTTTCCTTCATTCTTTCTTTCTTTCTTTCTTTCTTCCTTCCTTCTTTCCTTCATTCTTTCCTTCCTTCCTTCTTTCCTTCTTTCTTTCCTTCTTTCTTTCTTCCTTGACTATACTTGGTCTTTCCCCTACAATAAAGTGGTCCAAAATAGCTCAGTCAAAGCCCATCAAAGATGGGTCAGGGATTTGCCAGGGATATAGTTCCTAAGAGGGCCATGAGTGATTATTCCACTCCTTTTAAGCAGCCTTTTTTCTCTTTCCTAATGATTTTCCTAAGGACAAACATGGTCAAATCCAACATAGCAATTGATTCCCCACCGTGATTTGGGCTATGGGTTTGTATCTAGCTATATCCCCCTTGGTGACTGCTCCGCTGGCAACGTAGGCGTCTCTCTCTGTTGATCCAAGCGCTCACCCCTCGAGGTCAGTCTCACAGAATATATCACTCTCTAAAACCTCATTCACTCACTTTCTCTTTCTCTCTCTCTCTTTCTCCAGACGAAAGGAATAGTTAGCCCATTCACATAAAGCATCTATAAAAGTATTATTGTGAAAGGGACAGGTAATGACATTGTGGGTTGTGTTGATGTGCCACTGAAGGCCATGTCTAGAGGTCATAATCACCAGAAGAGAGTAGATCTCTCCAATGAAATGGCTTCCTATCAAACAGTTTCTAATAACAATATARGCAGTAATCAGGCTCATTCCACCAGGCGAATACCTTTACATTATGGGTTAGTAATGTCTCATGTAACCAGATAGCACTCATAAGAGGCATGAATGTTGAATGCTTTGTGTGTAGTTCTCTTCATGCCTATATTTAAATATTGACAAGACTGTTTGTATGTTATTCTCTAGGAAAACCATTGACTCTTCCAAACGATCTGTTCTTATCAATGGGGAGAAACTGAAAGTTGTATTTCGCCATCATTTTGGACTCCAACTTAACATTCAAGAAATAGCTGAAGAAGGTGGTTAACACTGTCAAGTTTGGGCTATCCAACTGTAGGTTTATGATACCTTATCTTCTTATGGAGCCTGCCAAACTATATACTGAACAAAAATATAAACGCACATGCAACAATTTCTAAGATTTGACTGCGTTTCAGTTCATAGAAATATATCAGTCAATGGAAGTCAATTCCTTAGGTACTAATCTATGGATATCACAAGACTGGGCAGGGGTGCTGCCATGGGTGGGCCTGGGAGGGCATAGGCCCACCCACTGGGGAGCCAGGCCGAACCAATCAGAATGAGTTTTTCCCCACAAAAGGGCTTTATTACAGACAGAAATCCTCCTCAGTTTCATCAGCTATCCGGGTGGCTGGTCTCAGAAGATCCCGTGTAACCGATGTGAAATGGCTAGCTAGTTAGCGGTGGTGCGCGCTAATAGCGTTTCAATCGGTGACYTCACTCGCTTTGAGACCTTGAAGTAGTGGTTCCCCTTGCTCTGCAAGGGCCGTGGCTTTTGTGGAGCGATGGGTAACGATGCTTCGTGGGTGACTGTTGTTTGTGTGCAGAGGGTCCCTGGTTCGCGCCCGGGTCGYGCGAYMGGAGGGACTAAAGTTAAACTGTTACACCCGCAGGTGAAGAAGCCAGATGTGGAGGTCTTGGGCTGGTGCGGTTACATGTGGTCTGTGGTTGTGAGGCTGGTTGGACGTACTGCCAAATTCTTATGGTAGAGAAATTAACATTCAGTTCTCTGACAACAGCTCTGGTGGACATTCCTGCAGTCAGCATGCATTGTGTTGTGTGACAAAACGGTCCATTTTAGAGTGGCCTTTTATTGTCCCCAGCAAAACGTGCACCTTTGTAATGATTATGCTGTTATTCAGCTTATTGATATGCCACACCTGTCAGGTGGATGGACTATTGTGGCGATGGAGAAATGCTCACTAACAGCGATGTAAACATATTTGTTCACAAAACATTTTAGAGAAATACGTTTTTTGGTATAGTGAACATTTCTGTGATATTTTATTTCAGCTCATGAAATAATAATAATAAATAATAATATAATAATAATAATAATATCTCCCGGGTGGCGCAGTGGTCTAGGGCACTGCATCGCAGTGCTAGCTGCGCCACCAGAGTCTTTGGGTTCGCGCCCAGGCTGGGCTGGGTTCGCGCCCAGGCTCTGTCGCAGCCGGCCGCAACCGGGAGATCCGTGGGACGACGCACAATTGGCATAGCGTCGTCCGGGTTAGGGAGGGTTTGGCCGGTAGGGAGGGTTTGGCCGGTAGGGATATCCTTGTCTCAGTATGTAAAAAAATAAATAAAAAATGTAATAAAATGTATGCACTCTACTGTAAGTCGCTCTGGATAAGAGCGTCTGCTCTTGGCCGGTAGGGATATCCTTGTCTCAGTATGTAAAAAATGTAATAAAATGTATGCACTCTACTGTAAGTCGCTCTGGATAAGAGCGTCTGCTAAATGACTTAAATGTAAAAAATGTAAACATGGGACCAACACTTTACATGTTGCTTTTATGTTTTTGTTCAGTYTAGATACAGGGCCTTCAGAAAGTATTCATACCCCTTGACTTATTACACATTTTGTTGTGTTACAGCATGAATTTAAAATGGATTCAATGTACATTTTTTCATACCCATTTACACCCAATAATGACAAAGTGAAAACATGTTTCTCGAAATTTTTGCAAACATAAACATAAATATTTATTTGCATAAGTATATGCATGCAATGATCTCACGTCTGAGTTATTGCCTTACAAGCAGGAGCCTCCATTCTCAAACCAATTAAATCACTCGTAGATGCAAGCCTTGTCTTTCAGATTCTGCATGGCTCCTCCACCTCTATACCAGTATATCATGCTGAAGGAATGCACCTCCAGGATAAAAAGGGCAGTAACTAGAGGAGACTGTGTTGTCCCTTTCTGACACAGTAAACTCAGACAATCAGCCCTCTCAGTAAGATCTTTACTGTACTGGAAGATGGCAGGGGCGGCAGGTATCCTAGTGGTTAGAGCATTGGACTAGTAACCGAAAGGTTAAAGATCTGCCCCTGAACAAGGCAGTTAACCCACTGTTCCTAGGCCGTCATTTAAAACAAGAATTTGTTCTTAATTGACTTTCCTAGATAAATAAATGTAATTACTAAAAGGTTATTGCTGTTATGATTGCAATGTATTAGTATTTTGTATTGTTTTTAGTGAGTATTTGTACTTGCATTGTGGCTGTATAATTGCCTTTACCCGCCCAGGGACTACGGGTGCAAATTAACTCTTGGTACATTTACATGGATGTTGCATTACTGTAATATTGATGTGAAAATGTAACTGTTTAACCAACTGTACAGGTAGTGTCTTCCATCAGCCAGCCAGTCTCTCTTAGTGTTTTGTGCYTCAGCAATTAGGTTGAGTGTTACTATACAAGCACGGTTTTTGACTTATGTATTCAGGTACTCATTCAAAATGAGACAAATACATTTATAGCTGGAGCGCTGGCGTCCATCTCGATATTGCGGGTTATATTTCTTCCCCATTGTGCAGTCTGTCATACTCTGGACAGCTGCAGTCTCCTGTCAATACARKCTACCGTTCAAAAGTTTGGGGGCACTTAGAAATGTCCTTGTTTTTGAAAGAAAAGCTAATTTTTTGTCCATTAAAATAACATCAAATTGATCAGAAATTCTGTGTAAAATGATKAACTTGGATTAGCTAACACAACGTGCCATTGGAACACAGAAGTGATGTTTGCTGATAAAGGGCCTCTGTACGCCTATGTAGATATTACATTATAAAATCTGCCGTTTCCAGCAACAGTAGTAATTCACAACATTAACAATGTCTACACTGTATTTCTGATCAATTTGATGTTATTTTGATGGACAAAAAATGTGCTTTTCTTTCAAAAACAAAGGCATTTCTAAGTGACCCCAAACTTTTGAACGGTAGTGTATGTCTGTTTGTTAAAGTCAGCTAGATACTGTATTGCTCAACTCTTTCAATTTCAGAGACATATGAGAGGAGGCTCAATGTTGATCCAGGGGGAATTGTAGTCACAGGTGGAGGGAGAGAAGGGAGAGAGGTGGAGGGAGTGAAGGGAGAGGTGGAGGGAGTGAAGGGAGAGAGGTGGAGGGAGAGAAGGGAAAGAGGTGGAGGGAGAGAAGAGCTTGCACCTTACTTGTGGAATAATCTCCAAAGCGCTGTAAAATGGGAAGAGGTGGTGCCTCTAGGGCAATTCTTTATTGAAGAATGTGTTTGGTTTATATGATTGTGTTCTACTTTTTGTGTATTGATGTTTATTTTGATGTGTATTGATGTTTATATTGACACTTATATAGATTTTTATAGTGTATATTGATGTATATTGATGTCTATGTTGATCTTTAAAGTGAATATTGATCTTTATATTGATCTTTATAGTGTATATTGATGTTTATATTTATGTTTATATTGTATATTGATGTTTATATTGAT
>NC_036872.1:37027016-37030372 GCF_002910315.2 Salvelinus sp. IW2-2015
GAATGGAGAGAGGTGGAGGGAGTGAAGGAGAGAGAATGGGGAGAGAGTGAGGTGAGAAGAGGTGATGGAGGAGTGATAGGGAGAGTAGGTGCGAGAGGATGGAAGGGATGAGGAGGTGGTGAGAGGAGAGAAAGGGCAGAAGAGGTGGAGGGAGTAAAGATGCGACCTTACTTGTGGGAATAAAGTGCTCCAAAGCAGCTTAAGATTGAAGAGGTGTGCCTCTAGGGGCAATCTTTAATTCGAAATTGTTGGTTTAATGATTGTGTTCTATACTTTTGTTGTATTGAGTGTGTATATGATGCTTTATTTTGATGTGATTGAGTTATATTGAACGACTATAAGAATTTATAGTGTATATGATGTTCTATATTTTATGTTTATCATTTATATTGATGTTTATATTGATCTTTATAGTGAGTATATTGATGTGAATGATGTGGTATATTGGATGCTTGATATTTGATGATAGTGTATAATGATATGTGTTGATGTTATATTGATGTGTATTTGAGTGTTTGATGTTTATACTGATGTTTAATTTGTAATTGATGTTTATATCTTATGTTATATTGATGTGTATATTATGCTTGTTGATGCTTTATAGTGTATTATTGAGTTGTGTAGTGATTGTTTATAATGAGTTATATTGTTATTACTATATAATTGTATATGATGTTTGATTGATCTTTATAGTGTTGCATTGATGTAATTGATGTGTATATTGATGTTTATAGTGTATATTGATGTGTGTTGATTTATATTGATGTTTATAGTTTATTTGATGTGAATTGATGTATAATTGATGTGTATATTGATTTTATAGGTTGAGTAGTGTGTTGATGTTATACTGATGTTTATTTTGTATGTTGATGTTTATATGATGTTTATAGTGTAAATTGATCTATATTGATGATGTATAGAGATGTTTATAGTGTATTTTGATGTATATTGATGTTTATATTGATGTTTATAGTGTAAATTTATCCATATTGATGTTTTACAGTGTATTTTGATGTGTATTTATGTTTATATAGATTTGTATAGTGTATATTCTGTGTATTGATGTTTATAGTGTGTATTGATGTGTATACTGTATATTGCTGTGCATTGATGTGTATTATGGATGTTTATAGTGTATACTTAATTGTATTATTGTGTATACAGGGCTCTATATGTAAAGGAGACCTTGTCTCAGCATCACTCCTGTCAAAATAAAGGTTTAAAGAGAGGAGAGGTTGGAGGCACATCCAGGTCCTGAACATCGATGGAGAAAAAAAACAGAATCTTAAACGTCATGGCATGAAATTGTTGAGAGAACGAGTGGAAAAGACGATGGTTAGAGTGATGTGCCGCGGCATTGCCATCACGACCACATTCATGCTTTTTGAGCATTTCAATTCTTCCAAGTCATGGTCGGGAATGGGTGAGACAACACAATCAAATTATCTTCATAAGAATTTGACAAAGCAGTATGTTGAGAAATTGAAAAGGATGCATTCTATCCCGCTGATATACAAATATCAAAGAACAGAGGGGTTCTAACGCTTTTGATTGTAGGGTGTGTTGGTCATTTTTCCACTGTGTGTGTGTGTGTGTGTGTGTGTGTGTGTGTGTGTGTGTGTGTGTGTGTGTGTGAGAGAGAGAGAGAGGGATAGTGCAAAATCAAAGCAGTAGTTCTCTACATTCTGCCACTCCTCAACGTAAGGCTGGATAAAAGACGTGAACAAAAAAATCTTGAGTTATGCACAAAGATCTCAAGTTAGGATTCCGCCCATAGAAAACACTGAGAAACACGATTGAGAAAGCAACTGAATGAACCCTCCACCACAACCAATGACATAGACAAAACATTTCCTCACAATTGCGTAAAACACAATAACAAAAAATGCTATAATTTATTTCAGACAAAAATGGTGCCCAGACATATTCAGACTGAAAATCCTAAATGGCTTCTAAGTATGAGGTTGAGTATTTTTAACTTTCTGTCATTGCTCCTGTGAGAGATTGTAGAAGACTGAAAAGCTCTAAGCTCCGCCGTTGGGTGCCAGCATTCCACGACGCGTCAGGTATGAGTCATGTGAGGATGAGAAAGCGACAGGCACAGCTGTGATTCTGGGAGATAGGAAGCACCAAAAAAATCCCTATCTTCCTCAGACTTTTACTCATTTTATTTCATGACAAGAAAGCCCAAGAATTTTGTAAAGGAAGATAGGATATTAAGGTAGTTGAGGAAAATGGCAGAGAAAAACTGTTTTATTTCATATTTCATGTCAACCTTCTCCTCGAAATAGACACGAACAAAACAACAATTTCGAGTAACCAATAGCAACGCATTATGACATGAGGAAGACAGTATTCTCATGTAGTACTCAAGTATTTCTCAAGTAGTACATACTGTACAAGGTCCTTTCTACAGGGGAGTACTCAGATTCTCTCTTAAATCTATAGAAATGCTGCCATAGGCTGAATGTAAGCTGTTCATCCTATTACTCTGTTTGACTGAGGAGTTGAGGAAAATGCCCTTGCTCTGTCATTCTGTACCTGAGAAGGACAGACACACACACACGCAAACATGCACACGCACATACACACAGAAGAATGCGCACAGACACACATGCAGTCACAAGTGCACACACACACACACACTAACCTTTTACTTGACAATATGAACACCGTAAAATTGAGTGCCAAGCATTGTGTAATTACTTACTTGTAACCTTTAATTAAACCAAAAGCAAGCAGGTGTATATGTGTTGCCTGTTGCAGCCAAATGATTTACAGGAGTGAATACAACAACCTTTCTTACTACTAGTTCCTGRTATATCACAAGTCAAACCTGTTAGTCCAGTGTTCTTGTATTTAATTTGATCAGGACAGAGACAGAATTTTAAATATACCCGTAACCTGAAATCTACATTGATATTTCTAGTACAATGTCATTATTCCTGAATACAAAAATGATGAATTGTTACAGCCCTGCATCTTGGTTTCCAATGGCCCTGGTTGGCACATAAAGGCTGTATCCCAAATGGCACCCTATTCCCTATATAGTACTCTGGTCTAAAGTAGTGCACTATATAGGGAATAGGGTGCCATTTGGGAAGCAAACAAAGATACATTTGATTACGTCCTAGCCTTTTGACATCTCCTGTGCTGCAGAGAAGCAGCGGGGCCCAGAGATGCTTTATGTCGACTCTCATTGGAGATGAGTGCATTCCCCATTTGTGCCGAGCTGGTTTTTTTGGAACGCAGGAAATTTAAATCCCTATTATTCTTCCTAGAGAGAGAGAGAGAGAGAGATATTGACTGTGTTTGATGTGCTTTAGTTAACATTACTGACTGCTATCTGGTTCTTT
>NC_036872.1:37031136-37040198 GCF_002910315.2 Salvelinus sp. IW2-2015
ACGTCAACAAACAGAACAGACACAGTCAGTAATGTCAACAAACACAACAAACACAGTCAATAACGTCAACAAACAGAACAGACACAGTCAGTAATTATCTATGGTCCTATTTATCTATTAATACATGCTTACCACCTATTTATTGATTTGTTAACCATGGGGAATTATGTTTAWTTTTTTTTCTGATTACACACCCATTATCGATTATAAAAATGAAACTAATTTTGATAATGTTAGCTTTCGAAGTAAGATTATTATTATGGTTCTGTTGTTTTGAAATGTAATTCCCAACCATTGCCATTCGTGTTTTATTAGAAAGAGTGACACTAATAAAAATGGGAGAGAGAGAGGGACAGAGCTTATGGAGAATCTGCATTGGAAAAAATAATGACTTTTTTACAGGGAGGTGGTATCACTGACAAAGCTTTTGGATCCGCTGCTGCTTGGCATCTGAGGTCAAAGCGGCAGTCCCTCCAGGATTCCGCGATTGCAAAATCAACAATTCCCCTCATATTATGGACAAAATCATTGCATATTGCCAAATGTCAGATTGCCGCAGCAAAATCAAGCATTTGTTGCTCGCAAATATCACCAAAAATCCCAGCAAAATCCTGTGGGGAGAGAGAGGGGGAGATAGAGAGGGGGAGGATAGGTCGAGAGATAGAGAGAGGGTCTGTGTGCATCAAACAAACGTCTGAATAATGGGTCATTATTTTCTCTCCCTCTGTCCCTCTCTCCTTCTATTTCCCCTGCTTTTCTCTCCTTCACTCAGGTGGATGAATGAATAATCAGGAAACAGAAAGTGAGCTTTTTTGATAGTCCATCTTTCAGGAGAAAACGTCTGATGTGTACTTTGTCCGTCCATGGTCCATTTAGTGTGTCCTTGAAAAGCTAGCTGAAATGATAGTAGCATGGAGATAATGAAGATTTGGATTGCTGTCTACCCACTAAAGTATTCTAAAGGGTTATGTTATGCAGCCTCGCTGGGCCTAAATGTCACGGCTTGAAGTTCAACCATTTTAGGACTAATTGAACAAAGTGCAGTCTTTGGAAATATATTTATCTTTATCGTCAGATGCATGAAAAACACATAGTATGTAGTGTGAAATCGTTCTACTTCTCTGCTTCTTGTCATCAGAGACACAAAGTCAATACCGTAAAATCTTAAAATAATCATCCAAAACTTTTCCATCAGCCCACTCATCCACTTTTGTGCTTTGCAGTAATGCGTATGTGTGTGCGCTTGTGTGCGTCATACTTCAGATGGTTGTCATCATACTTGTTATGTGTTATCTGCAGTCAGGGCCAGTCTATAAAAATGTAATTTCAAGAGCCCTTTTATGACATTATTAAAGATGAATAAACACAATAGGCCAACATATCCAGGGTACTGTTTCTATAGGGACAGCTACATCACAGCTACAGCAAGGTCGTTTTTGATTTGTAAGTACGTAATACGCTGTTCCTTGTGTGTGTGTGTGTGTATGTGAATGTGTGTGTGTGTGTGTGTGTGTGTGTGCGCTCACGTGCTATCTTCGTGCTTGCGAGTGCACGCGCAACTGATGCGGGTGGCTTCATCAGAACTTTGAGATTGTGGTTCAATGAAAGCAGAATTGAACAGGGCTACTCCAAGTTGCTCCCGTCCAAAATCGATGGTGACGGAAGAACCAGGTTGATAGTGTACCAGTTGGTTTGTTTTCTTGTGTAATTAGGCAGAGAAATCAATAGCTCCCCTTTGCTTACAGGGCAGCTTTATACAACATATATCCAAGGCTCCGTCTCAAATGACACTCTACCCCCCCCCCCCCCCCCCCCCCCCCTCCCCACCCCCACCCCACCCCCCCCCCCCCCCCCCCCCCCCCTCCCTTCTGGGCACAGACGTCAATTCAACGTCTATTCCACGTCTATTCCACGTTGAATTGAAAATGAAATCGAACAACGTTGATTCAACCATTGGGTCCCTTTAAAGTGCACTACAGTAGTGCACTGTATAGGGAATAGGGTGTCATTTGTGCTAAGTGTGCAAAGCTGTCATCAAGGCAAAGGGTGGCTATTTGAAGAATCTCAAATATAAAATATTTTTGGATTTGTTTAATACTTTTTTGGTTACTACATGATTCCATATGTGTTATTTCATAGTTTWGATGTCTTCACTARTATTCTACAATGTAGAAAATCGTAAAAAATAAAGAAAAACCCTTGAATGAGTAGGTGTTCTTAAAACTTTTTACCGGTAGTGTGTATAACCAGTGTGTGCCCAGTGGTTCCCTTTATAGCACACTACCTTTGACCAGGGCCCACAGTAGTGCACTATATAAGGAATAGGGTGTCATTTGGGACTCTCAATAAGAGGACACTGGGATGACCTTAAACAATTTGTTTGTCTCTTTCCGTGCCGCGCACACAAAGAGTGCAGAGTATCTGTGTTAGCAGCTCTACAATTTATACAATACCAGCACCCAACACACAAACCATGGACACGACAGACTAGACTACAGATCATTATTGAACATGGATGGAGAGACCAGGCAGGTTATTTTCAGTACAGAGGTTGTTTTTGTACAAAGGGGGAATTCACCACACTTTATATACAGACACAACATGCGGAACAAGGGCGAGCTAGGTTTGATGTATTGGAAAGTTTTGAAAGTCAATTGAAAAAGTTTAGTTAATAGCTAGCTACTTTTTGATTTTGAATCCCACGACGCGGTTGGCATCAGTTGCTGGGACGCTACTATCTGTCTGGTGATCCTGCCGACCAAGGCCGGGTCTGAGGAGCAGTTTGGCGTAGCAGCTAGCCTAGCTAGCTTTGAGAATGAGCTGCTAGATAGCTTCCTATCAAGCTAGTGTTTTTTTTTTGGAGGGCTTGAACGCAGCCCACGATGCAGTTAGCCATTGTGGCTGGACCACGGATTGTCCCAGGCTTGTGGCTGACGCGGATGTCCCAGGCTTTTGTGGCTGGACCGACGGATTGTCCCAGGCTTGTGGCTGGACCGCGGATTGTCCCAGGCTTGTGGCTGGACCATTCGGCGTGATTGTCCCAGCTTGTGGCTGGACCGCGGATTTGTTCCAGGTTTGTGGTGGACCCGGATTGTCCAGGCTTGTGGCTGGACAGGGATTGTCCCAGGCTTGTGGCTGGACCACGGATTGTCCCAGGCTTGTGGCTGTGACGCAGATTGTCCCAGGCTTGTGGCTGACCGGATGTCCAGGCTTGTGGCTGGACCGCGGATTTGTCCCAGGCTTGTGGCTGGACCGGGATTGTCCAGGCTTGTGGCTGGACCACGATTGTCCCAGGCTTTGTGGCTTTGTCTAGATCCCTGCTGTTCGTTGTTGTTGTTTTCAATCTTCCCTACGATTTTAACAACAAGAAAATAGCTTCAAGTGTTTTGTCCAAATACTGGTGGAGTCAACTAATATTCTTTTTTACGACCTGACCAGATAGGTACAGGACCTGAAGAACAGTTTGCAGTTCTCCCAGGGTCAGCTCGATAAGTTTAAACAGGAGAACAGCAATCTGTAAGTCATTGAGAGAGGACATCAGTTCTATATGTGAATCGATGATAACAATGAAGGAGAAATCAGATTATCTCGAGGGACAATCAAGGTGGAACAACATGGTTGTGGACGGAATTGCAGAATCTCCACATGAGACCTGGACGGAGTCTGAGAACATAGTGAGGGACTGAAAACACAGGACTGYAAAATCCACCACCAGCCCAGGTGACAGGCCGATAGTGGTCAAGTTCCTGAGGTTCAAGGACAAGGTAGCTGTTCTGGAAAGAGCCAATAACTTGAGAGGAACYTATATCTTCCTCAACGAGGACTATCCTGAATCTGTGCTCCAGATGAGGAAAAAAACGTATTCCAGCTATGAAAGCTGTCAGAGTGCGTGGGGATGTWGCTTACATCCACTATGACAGGCTCATTATCCACCCTCCCTCCCAAAAGCCTGGAAGGGATGAGAGAGCCAAGACTATGGTTTCGTAGCTTCAACCCCACAGCACACACACACACTTACACACACCAACTGATTAATGGACGGCTGAATGTATATTTCTTTCTCTSGCTTTGTTTGCTCTTTTCCATATTATGTCTAACTCTGACAAGGKTACACCCAGCYTTGTCTCAGGGTAGTAGGTTGGTCGTTTGTTGATATCCCTCTAGTGGTTTGGGGGCTGTGCTTTGACAAAGTGGGTGGGGTTATATCCTGCCTTGTTTGCCCTTTCTGGGGGTATCGTTGGACCGGGCCAGTGTTTCCTGACTCCCCGTCTCAGCCTCCAGTATCTATGCTGCAATAGTCTATGTGCCTGGGGGCTAGGGTCAGTCTGTTATATCTGGTGTAATTCTCCTGTCTTACCTGGTGTCCTGAGTAAATTTAAGTATGCTCCCTCTAATTCTCTCTCTCTCCCTCCAATCCCGGAGGACCTGAGACCTAGGAGCACTTAGAGCACCCGTAGCCATCACTTCCGTCATCATGAAGTGCTTTGAGAGACTAGTCAAGGACCATATCACCTCTACCCTACCTGACACCCTAGACACCCTGGMCCACAGACYACGCAATCGCAACCACACTSCACACTGCCCTAACCCATCTGGACAAGAGGAATACCTATGTGAGAATGCTGTTCATCGACTACAGCTCAGCATTTAACAGCATAGTACCCTCCAAACTCGTCATCAAGCTCGAGACCCTGGGTCTCGACCCCGCCCTGTGCAACTGGGTACTGGACTTCCTGGCGGGCCGCCCCCAGGTGGTGAGGGTAGGTAACAACATCTCCACCCCGCTGATCCTCAACACTGGGGCCCCACAAGGGTGCGTTCTGAGCCCTCTCCTGTACTCCCTGTTCACCCARGACTGCGTGGCCATGCACYCCTCCAACTCAATCAWCAAGTTTGCYGACGACACTACAGTGGTAGGCTTGATTACCAACAACGACGAGACGGCCTACAGGGAGGAGGTGAGGGCCCTTGGAGTGTGGTGTCAGGAAAATAACCTCACACTCAACGTCAACAAAACAAAGGAGATGATCGTGGACTTCAGGAAACAGCAGAGGGAGCACCCCCCTATCCACATCGACGGGACAGTAGTGGAGAGGGTAGTAAGTTTTAAGTTCCTCGGCGTACACATCACGGACAAACTGAATTGGTCCACCCACACAGACAGCGTGGTGAAGAAGGCGCAGCAACGCATCTTGCCATCTTTATGTAATACTTGTATCACTAGCCACTTTAAACAATGCCACTTAATATAATGTTTACATACCCTACATTACTCATCTCATATGTATATACTGTACTCGATACCATCTACTGCATCCAGAAGAGGACTGGCCACCCCTCAGAGCCTGGTTCCTCTCTAGGTTTCTTCCTAGGTTCCTGCCTTTCTAGGGAGTTTTTCCTAGCCACCTACATCTGCATTGCTTGCTGTTTGGTGTTTTAGGCTGGGTTTCTGTAAAACACTTTGTGACATCTGCTGATGTAAAAAGGGCTTTATAAATACATTTGATATGATTGATACGATTCCCAGGAAAGGTCTGAAAATAGTCCATATATGTAGCCTTAGAAATAAAGTTCATAAAATCAATAACTTGCTAACATCAGAAAACATAAATACTGTATATTAGCCATTTCTGAGACTCACTTAGATAATTCATTTGATGATACATCAGTAGCAATACAAGGGTATAACATCTATAGAAGAGACAGGAATGCTTATGGAGTGGTGTTGCTAAGAGAATATCTTATGTCCATAATGTAATAGTTTATGTAATAACTTTGTTTTAAAGCTGTATCTGTAACCATTGGATGCAGTGATCACAATATAGTGGCTAAATCCAGGAAAGCCTATGTTCCAAATGCTGGGCCTAAAATTGTGTATAAGAGATGATACAAAATACTTTGCTGTGACTCATGCGGATGATGTTAAAAATAGTTGTTTGTCTGATGTGAGTAATAAGGAGCATCCAGATGATGCACTTGATGAATTTATGAAATTGCTTCTTCKAATTATTGATAAACATGCARCTGTTAAGAAACTGACTGTTAGAACTGTTAAGGCTCCATGGATTGATGAGGAATTGAAAGACTGTATGGWTGAAAGWGATGGGGCAAAAGGACTGGATAATAAGTCTGGCTGSACATCTGACTGGCTGACTTACTGCAAATTGAGAAATTATGCAACTAAACTCAACAAAAATAAGAAACTTTGTTATGAAGTCAAGATCAATAATATAATTACTTTGGAGTACTTTAAATTAAATTATGGGAAGAAAGACATTAAAATAGTTAAAGGTCAAATTAAAATAAATCAAATTAAAATCTCCATCTGTCATCGAATCAGATGGCTAATTCATCARAAAACCATTTGATGTTGCCAATTATTTTAATGATTACATCATTGGCAAAGTGGGCAAACTTAGGCAGGAAAACAACAAACAGTGAGCCATCGTACTCATGTATAAAAACTAATAATGATAGAAAAGCATTGCAAGTTTGAATTTTGTAAAGTTAGTGTGGGAGAGGTGGAACAATTATTGTTATCGATCAATGATGACAAACCTCCTGGCATTGACAACTTAGATGGAATGCTACTGAGGATGGTAGCTGACTCTATAGCCACTCCTATCTGTCATATCTTTAATCTGAGCCTAGAGGAAAGTCTTTGTCCTCAGGCCTGGAGAGAAGACAAATTCATTCRGCTACACAAGAGTGGTAGAGCTGCCTTTACTGGTTCTAACAGCAGATCTATCAGCTTGCTGCCAGCTCTTAGCAAACTGTTGGAATTTTAAAAACTTTTCTTCTAACTTTTACAGACTGTTTCTCTTCTTTTTTCGGGGWTGAGACATTTTCAACTACATCTGGCTTCATTTGAATTTCACACGGTTGACAGTTAGTTTGTGTTGGTAACAATCACAGTGTTTCATTAAAAGTACCACAGGCGTCTAGCTAGCTAGCATAACACAATTAGAAGGAAGTGTTCTGTTAGCTTGTCCTCTACTGTATGTCTGGGCTGCTGCTGTGCTGGGTGTGATCTGGTGTTAAAATGGACACTTCTAGCTCTCTGCAATGCATGAAGGCAAAAAAGGCTTGGGTGAGAGAATCTGTCTCGATCACTCACATGAATGCTAAATAAGGATTCGGTTTTAGGATTTTTCCACAAGCATACAAAACACGAGCTAACAACGTATCAAGTGGTTCACAAAATCCCTGTCAACATCTCTCTCACCCTCAGTTGCCACTGTCTGAAACCCTATCCTAAATACTGTAAGTTGAGCTTTAGTTTAAAACCATATACAGTACATTCCCATTAAGTCCTCTGAATCTCTGTGCTCTCTAAGTGTCGCCAGGGGATAGTGCCGTGGATTGGTTCTCATGAKTCATGGCTGACTAGATGTGGCGATAGAGGAGAGAAAACGCTGTAATGCTTTCTTAGGCTGCTCCTTAATTAACTACCCAATAGGGCTCTGGTCAAAAGTAGTGCTCTACATAGGGAATAGGGTGCCGTTTGGGTCGCAGAAGGAGAATCCGAACAGCTTTCTTAATGCCAGACGTAATACCCCAGCAGACACCTAGGATGTAATCAACACAATCTTACTTACACAAGCAAAGGGTTACAGAACCAACTCATCTTTTCATCATGTTTATTATCTTACTCAGGACTTTGCAAGAAAATTGGCTTCTGACATCATGACTTAACCGCCCTCAAATGTGACAGCTTTTGTGCCAAACTCTTTGAGACTGTGAGAGTCATTTTTTATTTTTTTTGTAATGAGGATTTACTTAGTTTTAGAGAGGGCATGAAATGTTCTCCTTAGCATAGAATTAGACTGCCCACGTCTCTGTGATTTACAGCCTATGGACAGAATCACTATGTGAGAGTGAAAGCCCAGCCAGGCATGAGTAGGGCTGTTGTCTTGTCATCAAGTCCACTCACACAGGACATACTGCTGAATCCTAGCCCTCCATATTTCCTCTTGGTTTTCTGTTTGCCTGCCAGACCTGGTTCAAATACTATTAGAAAGATTTGTAATAGTATTTGAACCCAGGTCTGGAGTCTGACCTCTGACATGTTATTAGTTTGCAATGAAGACTGAAAATGCAGCCTATCTACAGTATCTAACAGCCGTTGTCAACATAAAGAATCTCTGTCTTATCAATGGAGTGATTTTCTCCATCACCTTATCATTTTGCCAATGCAAATATTTACTCTATCACCCCACAGAGAAAACCAACTTTAATTTACTGGCATCTGAGAAAATGGAGCCAGAAGAAGAACAGTCTGTGCAGTTATCAGTTTTAAAAGTCTTTCCTAATCCTCTCCCAGTCAATCCCAGCTTTTATATGTGATTGAAGTGACAGATCATAACAGAAACAAAATTATACTTTTTGTAACATTTCTAAACTTCAGTCAAAATCAATAAGAATGTTGAACCTAAAACAACACACAACTATAATCACCGTAACAACCATGCTGAGGCAAGTCAAAATTGCGGCATTGCAGCTCGTTCACACTGACATAAATCAATTTGTGATTTGTAGATATGTTTCATCTTGCTGTTTCTTAATTGCTGTAGTTGTCTGACTTTACTGATTTGACAACAATGGTAATATATCAAATTCATGTGAACAACTCCTCTCTCTTCCCCCCTTCTCTCTCTCTCTCTCTCTCTCCTCTCTCTCTCCTCTCTCTCTCTCACTCTCTCTCTCTCTCTCTCCTCTCTCTCTCTCTCTCTCTCGCTCTCTCTCTCTCTCCTCTCTCTCTCTCAACCTCCTAAGGGTGGAAGTGAATATATGCAATTAGATTTACATTTCAAGTGGAGGAGTGGGGAGACATGTCTGCAGTGAAAATAGATGCTTTGCAGGATTCCACAGCAACTTTTGAATCCCACCAGAGAGACACATGACAGGTATATTTCACTTCTTAAAGCACTGTAAGGAATCCGTTACAATCTGGAAATATAATAAATTGTTACTAAATAATATTTATTTGTAGTATAGGTAGATGGTAGATAAAATAGGTAGATAGTTAGATTAGGTAAAATAGGTAGTAGTTTTCATATTTG
>NC_036872.1:37044674-37051197 GCF_002910315.2 Salvelinus sp. IW2-2015
TGTTTTTTTTTTAGGGCAAAAAAGTATTTAGTCAGCCACAATTTGGCAAGTTCTCCCACTTAAAAAGATGAGAGAGGCCTGTAATTTTCATCATAGGTACACGTCAACTATGACAGACAAAATTAGAAAAAAAATTCCAGAAATCACATTGCTAGGATTTTTTTATGATTTATTTGCAAAATATGGTGGAAAATAAGTATTTGGTCAATAACAAAAGTTTATCTCAATAGTTTGTTATATACCCTTTGTTGGCAATGACAGAGGTCAAACGTTTTCTGTAAGTCTTCACAAGGTTTTTGCACACACTGTTGCTGGTATTTTGGCCCATTCCTCCATGCAGATCTCCTCTAGAGCAGTGATGTTTGGGGCTAGTTGCTGGGCAACACGGACTTTCAACTCCCTCCAAAGATTTTCTTATGGGTTGAGATCTGGAGACTGCTAGGCACTCCAGGACCTTGAAATGCTTCTTACGAAAGCCACTCCTTCGTTGTCGGGCGGTTGTTTGGGATCATTGTCATGCGAAGACCCAACCAGCATTTCATCTTCAATGACCCTTGCTGATTGGAAGGAGGTTTCACTCAAAATCTCACGATACATGGCCCCATTCATTCTTTCCTTTACACGGGTCAGTCGTCCTGGTCCCTTTGCAGAAAAACAGCCCCAAAGCATGATGTTTCCACCCCATGCTTCACAGTAGGTATGGTGTTCTTTGGATGCAACTCAGCATTCTTTTGTCCTCCAAACACGACGAGTTGAGTTTTTACAAAAATTATATTTTGGTTCATCTGACCATATGAACATTTCTCCCAATCTTCTTCTGGATCATCCAAATGCTCTCTAGCAAACTTCAGACGGGCCTGGACATGTACTGGCTTAAGCAGGGGGACACGTCTGGCACTGCAGGATTTGAGTCCCCTGGCGGCGTAGTGTGTTTAACTGATGGTAGGCTTTGTTACTTTGGTCCCAGCTCTCTGCAGGTCATTCACTAGGTCCCCCCATGTGGTTCTGGGATTTTTGCTCACCGGTTCTTGTGATCATTTTGACCCCACGGGTGAGATCTTGCGTGGAGCCCCAGATCGAGGGAGATTATCAGTGGTCTTGTTATGTCCTTCCAATTTCCTAATAACTGCTCCCCCAGTTAATCTTTTCAAACCAAGCTGCTTACCTATTGCAGATTCAGTCTTCCCAGCCTGTGCAGGTCTACAATTTTGTTTCTGGTTCCTTTGACAGCCTCTTTGTTCTTGGCCATAGTGGAGTTTGGAGTGTGACTGTTTGAGGTTGTGGACAGGTGTCTTTTTACTGATAACAAGTTCAAACAGGTGCCATTAATACAGGTAACGAGTGGAGGACAGAGGAGCCTCTTAAAGAATAAGTTACAGGTCTGTGAGAGCCAGAAAATCTTGCTTGTTGTAGGTGACCAAATACTTATTTTCCACCATAATTTGCAAATAATTCATAAAAAAATCCTACAATGTGATTTTCTGGATTTTTTTTTCTCATTTTGTCTGTCTTAGTTGAAGTGTACCTATGATGAAAATTACAGGCCTCTCTCATCTTTTTAAGTGGGAGAACTTGCACAATTGGTGGCTGACTAAATACTTTTTTGCCCCACTGTAGGTAGTTCATCTATTTGGAAGCAGAAAAACAAGCACCAAATGCGCTGTTGAGGTATGGTCATACCATTTCTTAGGTTTAGATAAGGCAAGGAGAGTAAATACAACTCTCATAATCTTTCCACTTCCACTTCCTCCTCTTTGACCTCTCATTGTTTCCTTCAATCACAGTGGATATGAAGTTTTCTATTCTTCACCTGCCCCTGGGCCTTGTACACACTCCTGCCGTATTTCAACTAAAGCGCTATTGAAGATTGCAAGATTGTCCCCTCTCCTACTTCAGAGGCATAGATCCGATTTTTTGTCTTTAATTGAAGGGGAAGTTCACCCCAAAACACTTCTGGGCCCTTTATAACACTTGCCTGGCTGTTTGTCAGTACCCCAGTTTAATGTAAGAAGTATTTAAAAAAACAAAGACCTACTTCATGCTAGTGCAAAGTCTTCCATATAGTCCATAATCTATCAGATACTCTTCTAGTCCGTAATCTATCAGATACTCTTCTAGTCCGTAATCTATCAGATACTCTTCTAGTCCGTAATCTATCCAGATACTCTTCTAGTCCGTAATCTATCAGATACTCTTCTAGTCCGTAATCTATCCAGATACTCTTCTAGTCCGTAATCTATCAGATACTCTTCTAGTCCGTAATCTATCAGATACTCTTTCTAGTCCGTAATCTATCAGATACTCTTCTAGTCCGTAATCTATCAGATACTCTTCTAGTCCTAATCTATCAGATACTCTTCTAGTCCGTAATCTATCAGATACTCTTCTAGTCCGTAATCTATCAGATACTCTTCTAGTCCGTAATCTATCAATACTCTTCTAGTCCGTAATCCAGCAGATACCTTCTAGTCCGTAATCTATCAGATACTCTTCTAGTCCGTAATCTATCAGATACTCTTCTAGTCCGTAATCTAGCAGATACTCTTCTAGTCCGTAATCTATCAAATACTCTTCTAGTCCGTAATTCTATCAGATACTCTTCTAGTCCGTAATCTAGCAGATACTCTTCTAGTCCGTAATCCGTAATACTCTTCTTTGTGGTTCTAAGATGGATAATTACGGGAGGCGGGATGAAGGAGTGTTCAGTGTTCAAGAAAGGAAATCAGAAAGGAAATCAAAACGAAAGTAAGAAAACAAGGATCAAATCAAATCAAAGTTTATTTGTCACGTGCGCCGAATGAAATGCTTTCTTACAGGCTCTAACCAATAATGCAAAAAAGGTATTAGGTGAACAATAGGTAAGTAAAGAAATAAAAACAACAGTACAAAGACAGTGAAAAATAACAGTAGTGAGGTTATAAAAGTAGCGAGGCTATATACAGTAGCGAGGCTATAAAAGTAGCGAGGCTATATACAGTAGCGAGGCTATAAAAGTAGCGAGGCTACATACAGACACAGGTTAGTCGGGCTGATTAATGTAGTATGTACATGTAGATATGGTTAAAGTGACTATGCATATATGATGAACAGAGAGTAGCAGTAGCGTAAAAGAGGGGTTGGCGGGTGGTGGGTGGCGGGATACAAAATCCTGGAGGGCAGGCAGTATACCCCCGGTGATGCGTTGGGCAGACCGCACCACCCTCTGGAGAGCCCTGTGGTTGCAGGCAGTGCAGTTTCCTTACCAAGCACTGATACATCCRGACAGGATGCTCTCAAAAAGTTGGTGAGGGTCTTAGGGGCCAAGCCGGATTTATTCAGCCTCCTGAGGTTGAAGAGATGCTGTTGCGCCTTCTTCACCACACTGTCTGTGTGGTTGGACCATTTCAGATCGTCAGTGACGTGTTCGCAGAGGAACTTTAAGCTTTTCACGTTCTCCAATGCGGTCCCGTCGATGTGGAAAGGGACGTGCTCTTTCTGCTGTTTCCTGAAAACCACGATCAGCTCCTTCATTTTGTTGAGAGGTTATTTTCATGGCACCACTCTGCTAGGGCCCTCACCTCCTCCCTGTAGGCTGTCTCGTCATTGTTGGTAATCAGGCCTARAACTGATGTGTCGTCTACAAACTCGATGATTGAGTTCAGGCATGCGTGGCCACGCAGTCATGGGTGAACAGGGAGTACAGGAGGGGGCTGAGCATGCATCCTTGTGGGGCCCCAGTGTTGAGGATCAGCGAAGTGGAGGTGTTGTTTCATACGTTCACCATCTGGGAGTGGCCCGTCAGGAAGTCCAGGACCCAMTTGCACAGGACGGAGTTCAGACCCAGGGCTCCGAGCTTAATAATGAGCTTGGAGGGTACTATAGTGTTGAATGCTGAGCTGTAGTCAATGAACAGCATTCTTACATAGGTATTGCTCTTGTCCAGATGGGATAGGGCAGAGTGCAGTACGATGGTGATTGCATCGCCTGTGGATCTATTGGGGCGGATATGCAAATTGAAGTGGCTCTAGGGTGTCAGGTAAGGTAGAGGTGATATGATCCTTAATTAGCCTCTCAAAGCACTTCATGATGACAGAAGTGAGTGCTWCGAGACGATAGTCATTTAGTTTAGTTACCTTTGCTTTCTAGGGTACAGGAACAATGGTGGTCATCTTGAAGCAAGTGGGGACAGCAGACTGTAATAGAGAGATTGAATATGTCCGTAAGCACTCCAGCCAGCTGGTCTGCACATGCTCTCAGGATGCGGCTAGGGATGCCGTCTGGGCCGGCAGACTTGTGAGGGTTAACACGTTTAAATGTCTTATTCACATCAGTCACGGAGATCAAGAGCCCACAGTCCTTGGGAGCGGGCCGCGTCGGTGGCACTGTGTTATCCTCAGAGCAGGTGAAAAGGGTGTTTKTCTTGTCCGGGAGCAAGACATCGACTTGGCTGGTTTTCCCTTTGTAATCCGTGATTGTCTGTAGACCCTACCACATACACTACTGTTCAAAAGTTTGAGGTCACTTAGAAATGTCCTTGTTTTTGAAATTGTTTTTGAACATTGTTAATGTTGTAAATGACTACTGTAGCTGGAAACGGCTGATGTTCAATGGAATATCTACAGAGGCCCATTATCAGCAACCATCACTCCTGTGTTCCAATGGCACGTTGTGTTAGCTAATCCAAGTTTATCATTTTAAAAGGCTTCTTGATCATTATAAAACAAATGAATGCAAATAAACTGGCCTTCTTTAGTCTAGTTGAGTATCTGGAGCATTAGGATTTGCGGGTTCGATTACAGGCTCAAAATGGCCAGAAACAAAGACCTTTCTTCTGAATCTCATCAGTCTATTCTTGTTCTGAGAAATGAAGGCTATTCCATGCGAGAAATTGCCAAGAAACTGAAGATCTCGTACAACGCTGTGTACTACTCCATTCACAGAACAACGCAAACTGGCTCTAACCAGAATAGAAAGAGGAGAGGGAGGTCCTGGTGCACAACTGAGCAAGAGGACAAGTACATTAGAGTGTCTGGTTTGAGAAACAGACTGGCAGCTTCATTAAATAGTACCCGCAAAACACCAGTCTCAATGTCAACAGTGAAGAGGCTGTTGATGTTGATCAATTAGCCTTTAAAATGATAAACTTAGATTAGCTAACACAACGTGCCATTGGAACACAGGAGTGATGGTTGCTGATAATGGGCCTCTGTACGCCTATGTAGATATTCCATTAAAAATCAGCTGTTTCCAGCTACAATAGTAATTTACAACATTAACAATGTCTACACTGTATTTCTGATCAATGTTATGTTATTTTAAATGGACAAAGAACATTGTTTTTCTTTAAAAAACAAGGACATTTTTGAACGGTAGTGTAAGTCTTGTGTCTGAGCTTACGGTGTCGACACAATGCCTGAAGTCATTGACCAGCTACGGTTGACCGTGTCCAGTGATCACTTTGTGGCCACTGACTACAATGGGCACCGGTTGAAACCGGGTTCTGTTCCCACCGTCTGTCCACCATGGACGGGAAAGCTCCAATCATTCAAGGTATGTTTCTAGATAGCTAAGTTGCAAACACCTGTAGTTAGTCACCACAAAGTAATTAAAACGTTATTTGTTTTCCGTTCCCTGAACTAATTTGTGTTTTTTTTWACTTAAAACCTTTTCTCAATAGGGGGGCACTATTTTCACTTTGTAAAAAATCGTGCCCAAATTAAACTGCCTCGTACTCAATTCTTGCTCGTACAATATGCATATTATTATTATTATTGAATAGAAAACACTCTCTATTTTCTAAAATCGTTTGAATTATATCTGTGAGTAAAACAGAACTCATTTTGCAGCAAACTTCCTGTTAGGAAGTGAAAAATCTGAAATCGAGGCTCTGTTCCAGGGCCTTCCTATTAATTTGCCTAAAATCTATGGATCTACATGCACTGCATACACCTTCCACTAGATGTCAATAGGCAGTGAGAGGTGGAATGGGGTGTCTAGCTTGATCGGAGGCCGAACAAGAGCTTTTGGAATGACGTGACCAGAATTTTCATTGTCTTGGAAGGCGCGAAAAGGGACCCCAGATTGCGTTCTGAAAAGCTTTCGGTATAGACGTTAGATATCTCCGGCTCTGATTTTATTTGATATATGTGTTAAAAACATCATAAAGTAGTTATTTTAAACCGAGTTATATCAGTTTATATCAGTTTATTGCGATTTTCGGCATTTTCTTTTCTTTGCGTTATGTGATGTTGGGCACGTTTGCGCCACATGGCTAGCTTTGGTTGCTAATTCGACAGGCGAAGAGAACATTCTACAACCAAACAACGATTATTCTGGACAAAGGACAAATTCTGATGGATTAGCTCATCAAAAGTTAGGTTATACTCATTTATTGATTGTTATTTCGTATTTCTGTTGAAAATGTTTAAGCCATATTTTCCGCCCTGATTTGTGGGCGCTGTCTCGCTATATTTAACGTTTGTCATGTTTTGTGCTTTGATCATCAATCGTCTTGGTCCTGCTCTTCCGTCTGCTTGTCTTATTA
>NC_036872.1:37052672-37070626 GCF_002910315.2 Salvelinus sp. IW2-2015
CTAGTTAAGGTCCATTAGTAGGACACAGCCCTAGTTAAGGTCCATTAGTAGGACACAGCCCTAGTTAAGGTCCATTAGTAGGACACAGCCCTAGTCAGAACCATACTGATTAATATATGGGATCTGGCCCTAGCTGGTGCAGGAGTTGTCATGACAACAAACCAGCCAACCTTTACATTATTTACATTAAAACATTTAGAATATCAGCTCCTGCCCTGAATTGACATGTAATGACTGACTCTCTGTTTTTTACCAGCCAACATCACCAATCACTCTTTCTGTTTCTACCTGCCTGGGAGGGAATGGAAGAATGAGAGGGGTGGTAGAACACCTGAGGATAGGACAATGAACCATACTGTCTTGGATTTGATCTTTGTTCAATTTCTCACATCTTCTATCTTTGTATCCTTTTCTCACCCTTTTTAAAGAAGGGGACTCAATGTTCCTCGACTCATGCCTCTTCCAATACATTTTCAGGAGGATGCAAGGAAAGACTKAATTTTTAAATGTTTTGTTTTGTTATTCTGTTACATATCTTTCTGTAGATCCAGAAGCTATTTGGAGTATTCCAAACAGGCCAAGGACTGGGTAGAGAAGAGTGTCTGAACAGAAGACATTCAAATTTAGAACCTGATTTATTCAACAGGCTGTCTAGAACTTGATTAGTCCAGCAGGCTGTTAAGCTGCGGGTCATATACAAAGACCCAGACTTCAAAGTAGACACACCAGACCTACCTCCCAACATCACCCTGGTGGAAACCAGACCTACCTCCCAACATCACCCTGGTGGACACCAGACCTACCTCCCAACATCACCCTGGTGGACACCAGACCTACCTCCCAACATCACCCTGGTGGACACCAGACCCTGACCTCCAACATCACCCTGGTGGACACCAGACCTACCTCCCAACATCCCCTGGTGGACACCAGACCTACTCCCAACATCACCCCTGGTGGACACCAGACCTACCTCCCAACATCACCCTGGTGGACACCAGACCTACCTCCCCAACATCACCCCTGGTGACACCAGACCTACCTCCCAACATCCACCCTGGTGGACACCAGACCTACCTCCCAACATCACCCTGGTGGACACCAGACCTACCTCCCAACATCACCCTGGTGGACACCAGACCTACCTCCCAGCATCGCTCCGGTTGAAAAACCAACCAAGGAGGAGCTGGTGGCTAAACTTTTCAGCTTAACTTTAGCTAGCCGAATGATGGCAATTTGACTGGTCAACTCATGGGTACACTTTCAATGGCTGCCTGGTGATGTCATCAAATCAAATGTTATTTGTCACATGCTTCATAAACAACAGGTGAAGACTAACAGTGGAATGTTTACTTACCTGCCCTTCCCAACAATGCAGAGAGAGAGAGAAAATTGATAAATAATAGAAAAGTAATAAGACATAATAATAAAAGTAATAGTCAGTACACAATGAGTAACGATAACTTGGCTATATACAAGGGGTACCAGTACCAAGTTGATGTGCAGGCTATGAGGTATTTGAGGTAGATATGTACATATAACTAGGAATAAAGTGACAGATAATAAACAGTAGCAGCAGCGTATGTGATGAGTCAAAAAAGTTATTGCAAAAAGGGTCAATTCAGATAGTTAAATAGTCAACCAACAGCTACCCAGACTAACTATTTAGCATTCTTAAGGCTTTGGGGTAGACGTTGTTCAGGGTCCTGTTGGTTCCAAACTTGGCACATTGGTAATGGTTGCTGTGTGTGATGCAATCACTTCCATGGTAATGTAGAATGTTCATTCAAATAATGTTAACTGATGTGGCTCATGCAATGGAATGTCTTTTTTGTAATGTCAGTTGAGTTGATTCAACAAATCACAGCACAGATTGATGGGTAGACTTCCTGCTTTTACTTTATGCTTTTACTTCCTGCTTTGCTCCTATGGGTACACTTGCAATGGCCGGCAGTCCACCCATTGTGCCATCATTGTCTTGAATGGGAACACCCGTTCTATTCAATGAGGAGATTCGATTAATCTGGCCCGTGCGCCAGGGTAGGTGTGTTTTGTACTGGGTGAAGTTTTGGAAGCGAGCTGCCTCTCAGGCCTGAGCCCCCACATGGAGTAATGAGTAGGATTCTGTGGGAAGATCTCAATAGCACATTCCTCGCGTCCTCTCTTCCCGTCTCCTTCTCAAAACACATTGGATGAGAAAGGCTTTCTCATTCATTGTGTTTTGAGAAGGAGAGAGGACGCAGAGTATGTGTTTTACATAACCCCATGGTTCTCAACCCATGTACCTACAGTAGAGATCTACTGTCTTACAGTAAAGGTTTTCAACCCAACCCAACCCTAATCAAGCTCACCTGTTGGAGTGAAAACCTACAAGACAGTAGCTCTCCATGCTCTAACGAATGCTGAGCCACAGTGTGAATGGCATAGTAGCTGTGTAATTCCTTTTTTATAATGTTTTTAACTACAATGTTATTTCTTGAAAATGTTATTCGTATAAGACACTATGAGCCTCCTCAACTTCTGGAATCCAATGTAGCTGCTGTTGGGCTCAGGGTAGTTGGATGTAATTGCTGCCACCACAGAGGCTGGGAATACCCAGTACTGGCCTTGACCTAGATGTTCTCCCCTCAGCATCCACTCCAGGGGGATCTGATAAGACACCGGTCTGTATTGTCTAGAGAGACAGAAAATAAATACATGACAATGTTATATAKGACAATCAAGAAAACAAATAGGCCTAGGTCTACACAACATCAAATATAACCGGCTCAGGGATCATTAAGCATATTCATGTTTAAGCCGTATTGATGACGGCACAATACATTTCGGTCATTTAGCAGACGCTCTCATCCAGAGTGACTAACAGGAGCAGTTAGGATTAAGTGCCTTGTTCATGGGCACATAGACAAATATTTCATCTTGTCGGCTCAGGGATTCAAACCAGCAATGGCCCAAAACTCTAACCAAAAGGTTAACTGTCGCAATACTATTGATGGCTCTCTTGGTGTTCTAGACATGAAGACAGTACAGCCAACTCATTGCTCAAAGGGTGTTAGTGGTCAAATGTGAGGCTTTTGTTTTTCCTCTTGTGTGTAGGTTTACAGGATAGTTAGGATATTATTGGTATWAAAGCTAGACTGGCAATGGCAAGCAACATGTTCTTCTCTACTACCACTATTGACCTTATACTTCTTACAATGTTTGGTCATGTAAATTCTTGTCGACTCAGATTGTGAAGTCCATACATTCTATTTCTATGGCGCACATCCACTCATTGTAGGCACTGTTTACCCAGCCAGCATGTCATCATTGTCAAACTTGAAGGGGACTACAGTAGCCAGTTACATTATGGGGTGTAGGCAGGATACTGGAAAATACAGTTGGAAGGAAATTGTATGAAAATACAATTTTCATCTTAGAGAGTAAAATAAATATCCTGTAAGTAATATTAGCCAAAACACTTACTCTTCAGAGAGCTTCCCATTTGGACCATCAGGTGTGGCATGTCGTTCCCAGTTGGTCCTGGGCATCCCAAAGAAAGTCTCCAACACACCAGGATTGATGAGAGACAAGAAATCGTAGTGTTTAGTTACACACACGGCATCTTCTGCTGCATCGTCAGTCTGATGTTCTACCTCCTCCATTATCGGAATATGCTGGTCCCACAGCCTAGACATTCACTGTCTGTTGGTAGAGGTAGGCATCTCCGGTAACTGTACCACCAGTTACCGTGTGTTCTGGGAAGAGCCTGTGTTTTCCTTGACATCTGCTCGCTCCTGTCTCTCGCTAACTAATTTCGGTCAGCCCGCAAATGGAACAACTCAACCTTAATATAATCCGTCTCAAACCGATATGGCACAAGAGTACCATTCTGAAAATAAGGCCGGTCTCCAATTTCCTCTTTGTTCTCGATCTGACGTTCTT
The DNA here is from genome assembly GCF_002910315.2 of Salvelinus sp. IW2-2015. Taxonomy (NCBI): domain Eukaryota; kingdom Metazoa; phylum Chordata; class Actinopteri; order Salmoniformes; family Salmonidae; genus Salvelinus; species Salvelinus sp. IW2-2015. The sequence continues at coordinate 37,056,597 of NC_036872.1, forward strand.
TACTCTAATTCAATTTGATGAAGTCAGCAAATACTGTGAGTGAGAACAGAAAAGTATTGTTTACATGCTTCAACCACACCCACCTCGGAAGTCCCAACCTAGGTCCTGACTTGCAACACGCATTAATCTACTTCCTGGATTTCAAAATGAAAAATAACAAAATACATTGGTAAAAATGTGCCTACTAAAATAAGTTGGCTGAGAAATTGTGCAGAGAAAGTCATTACAAGGACAATTGTGTTCATGGGAGGCCAGAGCAGTGTGTTTGGGAGGTATTCATGATGGACTTCAACGTTGCATGGGGTTTCTATGGAGAAGGCGGAGGTAGAATCAGCTAATTACCTACATCTAAATATTCAAGCAATGGACCTAAAAACTGTATGGGGTACTGACTAACGACTAGCCAAGTGTTATAAAGGGCCCAGAAGTCTTTTTGTTTTTGTTCCCCCTGACTTCTAAAGGAAGTGACCCTGTTTTATCAGCAGCCCTGAATATTGTCTTCCAAACGCCTTCCCCAGGGGCATCTGGTAACCCAAATTTAACATAGGGCATCTGGTAACCCAAATTTAACATAGGGCATCTGGTAACCCAAATTTAACATAGGGCATCTGGTAACCCAAATCGAATAGAGGGCATCTGGTAACCCAAATTTAACATAGGGCATCTGGGTGGAGTCTATTACTTAAACAAAGAGAATGGAGAACCGCAATATTTTATTGATCTATTTATCAAGATATTCTCCTATTGAGAATAAAAATGCAGTGCTTCTACATCTGCATTGCTTGCTGTMCGGGGTTTTAGGCTGGGTTTCTGTATAAGCACTTTGTGACATCCACTGATGTAAAAAGGGCTTTATAAATCGATTTGATTTGATAAAAGAAAGCAATACAAAATTCGTAAAAACACTGTTATCAGAGTCACACGAGGACAACTACACCACTGTGGAACACTTACAGGCAACGGGACAGAGAAACAGTACATAGGCAGTCCGCTATAATCATCATCACTCCTGTGAGCATCCATTGATAGTCTAAAGGTGTGTGCCACTTCTCAGCAACTTGAACGTACAGTATGAGACAGAACCATAGCACTAAATGTAATGTCACTACGGTCTCTCGCTTATGATTGGATTAAATGGAATAAATAAGGAACATAACTGTGTGTGTTGAGAGTCACCAGTGTTGGATCATGGGTAATCTCCATAGAACAGAGGGGGTCCAACACAACCAGGGGCCTGTCTCTTGTATGACCTGCCTAAGGTGCCTGCCTTCCTCTCCCAAGGTGCAGTGACTTTGCTAGAAACTGTGTCAGCTGGCAACCTGAATACATAGATGAATATCTTTAATCTACACTCAAAAAAAGGTGCTATCTAGAACCTAAACGGGTTATTCAGATGTCCCCATAAGAGAACCCTTTGGAGAACCATTTTTGGTTCCAGGTAGAACCCTTTGGGGTTTCACAGAGGGTTTTACATGGAACTTAAAAGGGTTCTACATGGAACCAAAAAGGGTTCTACTTGGAACCAAAAACGGTTCCCTTATGGGGACAGCCAAAGTACCCTTTTGGAACCCTTTTTTCTAAGAGTGTAGCAATAGCTCACCTCTATGAAATGGGGATACTCACTATTTACAACACATTATTCCCATAACTATGAAATATTTGGTCAAACGTCCATCTTTCTTTTTTATATATGCAGAAATAGGAGTCAGGGTTTTGATGGAATACTTTACGCAGCCTGTGTGTGCGTGCGTGCGTGCGCGCGCGCGTGCGTGCGTGTGTGTATGTGAGAGATATGGAAGTCTAGCCAAATTTCAAGGCAGACTGCCCCTGCTAAATTTAGGAGCTGTAATTCATTCATCACCCAGTTAGGGAATGCACCAGAGATGCCCATTTCTCTCCCCAGATGTTGGATCTGTCCTTCAGGGTCCACGGCCATGACTTTGAAACAGTCTAGTGAACAAGATTTCAACAAATCTACAGGCTGGCTGGCATTTTGTGATCTCCTTGGTGCGTCCCAAATGGTAGCCTAATCTRTATATAGTGCACTACTGTTGACCAGAGCCCTGTCAAAAGTAGTGCACTATATACAGAATAGGGTGCCATTTCTGACTCAGTCACAGTAGTTTAAAGTTGTCTGAGTATTAAATGTTGATATGAATCATAATCAATAATCAGGAGAGGCTCTTCTATAGACGTATCCCTTCTGAAAGGAGACTATAACATATCAACTTGTAAAAACCAAGCGATGGGTTCTGAAAGGAGACTATAACATATCAACTTGTAAAAACCAAGCGATGGGTTCTGAAAGGAGACTATAACATATCAACTTGTAAAAACCAAGCGATGGGTTCTGAAAGGAGACTAAAATATCAACTTGTAAAAACCAGGCGATGGTTCTGAAAGAGACGCTTAAAATATCAACTGTAAAAACCAAGCGATGGGTTCTGAAAGGAGACTATAAAATATCAACTTGTAAAAACCAAGCGATGGGTTCTGAAAGGAGACTTAAAATATCAACTGTAAAAACCAAGGATGGGTTCTGAAAGGAGACTGTAAAATATCAACTTGTAAAAACCAAGTGATGGGTTCTGAAGGAGACTGTAAAATATCAACTTGTAAAAACCAAGTGATGGGTTCTGAAAGGAGACTGTAAAATATCAACTTGTAAAAACCAGTGATGGTTCTGAAAGGAGACTGTAAAATATCAACGTGTAAAAACCAAGTGATGGGTTCTGAAAGGAGACTGTAAAATATCAACTGTAAAAACCAAGTGATGGGTTCTGAAAGGAGACTGTAAAATATCAACTTGTAAAAACCAAGCGATGGGTTCTGAAAGGAGACTGTAAAATATCAACGTGTAAAAACCAATGATGGGTTCTGAAAGGAGACTGTAAAATATCAACTTGTAAAAACCAAGTGATGGGTTCTGAAAGGAGACTGTAAAATATCAACGTGTAAAAACCAAGTGATGGGTTCTGAAAGGAGACTGTAAAATATCAACGTGTAAAAACCAAGTGATGGGTTCTGAAAGGAGACTGTAAAATATCAACTTGTAAAAACCAAGTGATGGGTTCTGAAAGGAGACTGTAAAATATCAACTTGTAAAAACCAAGTGATGGGTTCTGAAAGGAGACTGTAAAATATCAACGTGTAAAAACCAAGTGATGGGTTCATGCTCCATGCTACATATTGATCGGAGACCGTTGTGGAGGAACGTTTATTGCCGCTGTAAATCTAACATGGATGCGTCACAGGCTCTCCAGTTTACATGAATGACCCCACCACAAGCTAACTACATCACTGTTATGGGACTAAAACTATCTAAGAAAGCATATATTTCATTATACAGAATAAAGTCAGAAAAAAATGGCAATGGGTGAAGAAATTAAACACCATGTCTGTGTACCAAATGGCAGCCTAATCTCTATATAGCTAGTGCACTCATTTTGCCCAGCGCCCCATGGGACCTGGACAAAAGGAGTGCACTAAGAAGGCAATAGGGTACACCAGGTAGAGGAATGTAGCGGGTTACCTTGAAGTGTGAGTGAGGGAGTGGGTGCTGGGTCGGAATTGAAGGCTGACCATCCAACCAATGAACCATCTGTCACAAATGTAATTTCTCCATCCTTCTATCCTTCCTTCCTTCCCTCCATCCATCCGTCAAGGAGTGGAAAGGAGAAGGAGCGAGGGATGAGAAGGAGTGTGGGACAGGAGGAAAGGGTGTGAGTGGTATGCCCTTGAAACAACACAGATAAGACACGTCATTTTAGCTCTAGCTACACGTCTACGTCGCCTCTGGAATAGAAAATGGCTGAGATGTTCTATATATTTTTCTGATAGCAACACAATGAATCAACAACATGGAGAGAAACAATCAGGGACTCTGCAAGCTGTGTCTGGCAGATAAATAATAAATAACCCAGTGTTTTAGGCCAATAGAAAACAGGGTTATTTTGACAGAACACAGATAAAGAGGGCCATTTATGTAGACATCTACATCCCAAACTGCACTTTATAGGAAATAGGGTGCAATTTGGGATACAGACATAGCACAACATATTGATTGGGATACCACTTAGCCGAGAGAATCCAGCCAAGCCACTGACTAACAGTGGGTGCAGAATGTGCCTACAGGATGATTGAATCAGGAATTAAAGTGTTTTTTTGTTGTTGTTGCAATTAGTCTGGAATCCAGTTTCACCATTGTTAACAGAGGATATCAATTTGGATTCCAAGATTAGATAGAATGACACCGTGACTTGGCCCAACAACTTTCCTCTGCATTTCACCCAGTAGGGTTAATATGCTTACTAGCTGAATTAGCACATTAGCTAATCATTCTATTATGTTAACTAATGCATTGATTATGGTTTATTAATGTACCCTTATTGTATAGTTATACCTGTAGTAGATCAGTGTGTGTGTTTCTTCTTATACATGGGTAGTTCCTGGTTCCTGGATCTAGATGTATATCTCCAATTATAAACTGGGTGGTTCGAGCCCTGAATGCTGATTGGCTGACAGCCGTGGTATATCAGACTGTATACCAATGGTATGACAAAACATTCCTTTTTACTACTCTAATTACGTTGGTAACAAGTTTATAATAGCAATAAGGCACCTCTGGGGCTTGTGGTATATGGCCAATATACCACGGCTAAGGGCTGTATCCAGGCACTCTGCGGCGATGCGTCGTGCTTAAGAACAGCCCTTAGTCGTGGTGTATTGTCCATATACCACCCCAGGCCTTGCTTAATAATAAATGATTATCCTAATGGTCATGGAATGAAAGCAATATGGTTTGCTGTGTTTGCATAACACTGAATCAATTATCGTAGTTCCCCTTCAATGGCATTAATTGATGTGAAATTAGCCTCTAGCTCTGAGCTTATTATTATCAGACAATTACATTGCAGAAATAAAAAATGAGACACCATTTATTTGAGCGATTTCACACCCTAGAAAACACAGAACAGATATTTGGTGAGAAATGACTTAGGAGCTACTGAGTAAGAATAATGCACTCCTTATTCCTTAAATGTCTCAATGTCATCCTGCACGATTATATGGGATCTCGTAAAATAACCGCAATCTAACATCCAAAGTTTTGTGGGTATTATATCTCCCAGTTTAGAACACAATTTGAGTTGAACGTTCACAGCAAATTGACAAACATTTCATAACAAGGACCACACCCCTGTCAAGTTATTACAATTGTCTGTTATTGTTGCTTATCCCTTTCCAGACATTTAACATTTCCAACAGGGTGGCATCAACATTACCGAGCAGGACTGAAAATGAGTGAAAAGCCATCAAGCATTTGATAATAATGTGCTCATAACAAATGTGATATTTTTTTCCCTGGGGGAAAGGCGGTGGACTCATCACACTTCCCAGCAGCAACGTATCCCTGCACCCATCCTCTTATCCCATCCAGTCCGGTCCAGTGGACATGATGTTGGTAGTGAGAGGTCAGTGGCGGTGGTGTAATAATGCATGGGCGGGCAGTACATGCTCAGTACCCCTGGAGGATGGATTACACACAACTTTAATCGTCACAGCGATAATCATCTATGGCAGAAAACAAAGGGAGGAAGTTAACAGATCGCTATTTGCAAGTCAGTCTCTCTGATTAATCATTGTCGGTATCTAAAGAGTAGGTTGATAAGGGGATGGAGAGAGGAGGGGATGAGGGAGGAGGCTATGGAGTAATTGACAGTCTGAAGATGTTAATAACACACTCTCTCATCTCTGTTTGTTTTGATTACATAGTATGAGGATGTTGTTTGTATTGATTACATAGTATGTGGACGCTGTTTGTATTGATTACATAGTACGTGGATGTTGCTTGTTTTGATTAAATAGAATGCTGATGTTGTTTGTTTTGATTACATAGTATGTGGATTTTGTTTGTTTTGATTAAATAGTATGTGGACGCTGTTTGTTTTGATTACATAGAATGCTGATGTTGCTTGTTTTGAGTACCTAGTATGTGGATTTGGTTTGTTTTGATTAAATAGTATGTGGACGCTGTTTGTTTTGATTACATAGTATGCCAATGTTGTTTGTTTTGATTACATAGTATGCCAATGTTGTTTTTCCGTGGCCGGAATGGAATCATGTTTGATTAGCCTAATTGCCACATCACCTCAAGTTTTGACATTTGGTATTAAGAATAAGCATTTGTATCTGCATCAGTATCAAAGTACAGAAATCTGCCTGTACTCGGTGTGATTACCAATATACGGTGTCTTACTCTGAACCTGCACAGATGCGCCAAGTACATTTCTCCATAAGGAATAATAAAGTTGTATTGAATTGATCAAATTAAATTGATTGAGTTCACACACACTGCTTTTTATTCCCACACAACTCTTAGCTAACTAATTTCACATCATTATCATCATGGATGGAAATCTCACTTAACTGTCTCAGGTGTAAATTAAGAACGTATCTCGTACATCTATCTATAAGGGGTTTCACATCTGGAAAACTGCATGGCCTATAAGGACACAGGGCGAGACCCAGATGCAGACACGGGAGGCAGATGGTTAGAGTCTCTGATATTTATTAGTATCCAAGAGGCAGGCAAGAGAATGGTCGTGGACAGGCAAAAGATCATAACAAGGTCCAGGAGGTACAGAGTGGCAGGCAGGCTCGAGGTCAGGGCAGGCAGTATGGTCCGGCAGGCAGGCTCGAGGTCAGGGCAGGCAGTATGGTCCGGCAGGCAGGCTCGAGGTCAGGGCAGGCAGTATGGTCCGGCAGGCGGATTCAGAGCCAGGGCAGGCAAGGGTCAAACCCCGGGAGGACTAGCAAAAGAGAGATAAGAAAAAGCAGGAGCACGGGYAAAACACGCTGGTTGACTTGACAAGACAAGACGAACTGGCACAGAGAGACAGGAAACACAGGGATAAATACACCGGGGAAAATAAGCGACACCTGGAGGGGGTGGAGACAATCACAAGGACAGGTGAAACAGATCAGGGCTTGACATGAAACCCCTCTTGTAAAGCCTTGTGACATGCCTGTCTAACATCTAAGGAAATAGTTAGCGAAGTATTGCTGTTTGATGAACCGAATGTCTGACGAATATCGAAAAAACAAGCCGACTTTACAACAGTTTTCAACAAGCTTTTTGCTTCTGACTTTTTAAAAATCTGCTCTACCACACAACTGTCGGCTAAGGTTGAACGCCTCCTCTCCTKCTCTGCCTCCAGAAAAAAGCTTCTCCCAAGCAGGTGTGACACCTACTCCCGTTGCCTGCTGCTTGGATCCCACCTGGCAATATGTTTCCCGTCCCCCCTTCCCCCTGTCTGGTACAGATCCCCCGACACACACCCCACTCTCTCCCGAGCTTTCTCTTGCCTCCAGGACACACACACTTACCCACACACCGCAGACTTTGGACTGATCAGAATTTTATGTAGGCTAATTAACTTGAGAAGCTTGTTATGTGAGCTAGCTTACTCAGAAACACTTTAATTAACTAGTATAGGCCTACTATTTCTTGACTTTATCTAAGACTGTTATAGGCTACTGGACTCATAGAGAGTTACTCTCTCAAGTTATCTTACTGGGGCGGGTGCCTCTTTGAACTTACAATGGCTAGCCCCAAGTTGTTTTATTTTTTTATTGTGCTATATTCTATTTGCCCCATGACTCCTGCYTTCTTTGTTGACTATGAACTTGCTTGTTTAACAGAACGTTGGACAGACAATGTTTGTTCCCACACTCACAACTCTGGCTCTCTATTGGCTACACGGACTCTTGACATCCCATCTTATTCTAACCACCTCTCGTGTTACCTGATGAAATTGCTGGATAATATGATCTTGTTACCATCTGATGCACATTGAAATGTCATAACAAAATCAACACTGCAGAGCTCTCTCTGTCTTTTGCCATGCCCTGATTGTATTACTGCTGATGATATACACACAGATATAGTTCAGTGTGTCAAATCGGAGGGCCTGTTGTCCGAACCTCCGGCAGTCTCTATGGGGGTGCCACAGGGTTCAATTCTCTGGTCGAGTCGTTTCACTCTATATATCAATGATGTCACTCTTGCTGCTGGTGATTCTCTGATCCACCTCTACGCAGACAACACCATTCTGTATATTTCTGGCCCTTCTTTGGACACTGTGTTAACAAACCTCCAAACGAGCCTCAATGCCATACAACATTTCTTCCGTGGCCTCCAACTGCTCTTAAACGCTAGTAAAACTAAATGCATGCTCTTCAACCGATCGCTGCACGCACCCGCCCGCCCGACTAGCGTCACTACTCTGGACGGTTCTGACTGATATGTGGACAACTAKAAATACCTAGGTGTCTGGTTAGACTGTAAACTCTCCTTCCAGACTCACATTAAGCATCTCCAATCCAAAATTAAATAGAGAATCGGCTTCCTATTTCGCAACAAAGCCTTCTTCACTCATGCTGCTAAACATACCCTCGTAAAACTGACTATCCTACCAATCCTTGACTTKGGCGATGTAATTTATAAAATAGCCTCCAACACTCTACTCAGCAAATTGGATGRAGTCTATCACAGTGRCATCCGTTTTGTCACCAAGCCCCATATACTACCCACCACTGCYACCTGTARGCTCTCGTTGGCTGGCACTCGCTTCATATTCATCCCCAAACCCACTGGCTCCAGATCATCTATAAGTCTTTGTTCGGTAAAGCTCCGCCTTATCTCAGCTCACTGGTCACCACAGCAACACCCACCCGTAGTACGCGCTCCAGCAGGTATATTTCACTGGTCATCCACAAAACCCACTACTCCTTTTGGCCGCTTTTCCTTACAGTTCCCTGCTGCCAATGACTGGAATGAATTGGAGTCTTATATCTCCCTCACTAACTTTAAGCATCAGCTGTCAGAGCAGCTTACCGATCATTGCACCTGTACACATCCCATCTGTAAATAGCCCACCTAACTACCTCCTCCCCATATTGTTATTTATTTTTGCTCTTTCGCACCCCAGTATSTCTACTTGCACATCATCATCTGCACATCTATCACTCCAGTGTTAATTGCTAAATTGTAATTATTTCGCCGCTATGGCCTATTTATTACCTTACCTCCTAATCTTACTACATTTGCACACACTGTATATAGATTTTTCTATTGTGTTATTGACTGTACGTTTGTTTATTCCATGTGTAACTCTGTGCTCTTGGCCAGGTCGCAGTTGGCCCGGTCGTATCTTGGCCAGGTAGCAGTTGTAAATGAAAACTTGTTCTCAACTGGTCTACCTGGTTAAATAAAGGTGAAATAAAAAATGTAATAATTAATGAATATCTGGAAATGTGCATGTACACTCTGGCCTATCTACTGTTACTAGACCCAATCTTGACTTGTGTTCTGATTTCTGCTTCACTGATTTCTGCTCTCCTAAAAGCCTGGGTTTTCTGCACGTTAACATTAGAAGCTTATGACCTAAAATGTATCAATTGAAAGTGTGGGTTCACAGCTCCAATCCAGATGTGTTGGTCATCACTACTCAGACGTGGTTAAGAAAGAGTGTTTTTGAACACTGATGTTAACCTTTCTGATTATAACCTTTTTCGGCAAGACAGAACTTCCAAAGGTGGTGGAGTGGCAATCTTTACCAAGGAACACCTTCAGTGCTCTGTTGTCTCTACCAAGTCTGTCCCCAAACAATTTGATTTGCAGGTTTTCAGCATTAAGATTTCAAATAGCATTATTTATTTTTTGACTGTTGCTGGGAGTTATTGTCCACCATCAGCACTGGCCTGTACCCTACCTGCCCTAAGCGCTCTCCTGGCCCCTTACACTAAGTCTGCATTTGCCCTGCTAGGTGACCTAAACTGGGACATGCTTAAACCACCTGACCAAGTCCTAAAGCAATGGGACTCCCTAAATCTTTTTCAGATTCTTACCCATCCCAAAAGGTATGACTCCAAACACCCAGAAAAGGCTACTCTCCTTGATGTTATCCTCACAAATAATCMGACGTTTTCTGTAATGACCTTAGGGATCACAGCTTTACAGCCTGTGTTCATAATGGCTGCTCAGTTAAAATATCTGTCCTGATTTGTCATCGCCGCTGCTAAAAAACTTTCATAGCAAGCCTTCCTTCATGACCTGGCCTCTGTAAATTAGTATAGAATCAGCTTGATCTCTCTGTCGAAAACGCTTGGACATTCTTTTTTTAATATCTTCAGTGGTATTGTTAATGAACACGCTCCAATTAAAGGAAAATGAAAAACAGGTTCACCCCCTGGTTCGACCGTGATCTGGCAGAGTTACTCCACCTCAAGAATTCCATTGGTGAAGGGCTCGGCACACGCATACTCAGGCTGACTGGCTCTCGTTCAGGTAAATGAGAAATAAGTGCACTCAGGCTACCCGGAAGGCCAAAGTTAGTTACTTTAAAGAGCAGTTATCGCTCTGTGGGTCTAACCCCAAGAAGTTCTGGAAAACTGTGAAAGACCTGGATAATAAACCCTCCTCTTCACAGCAGCCCATGTCCCTTAATGTTGATGATGTGGTTGTTACTTACAAGGAGCGCATGGCTGAGGTCTTTAATCACCACGTCATTAAGTCAGGATTCCTATTTGACTCAGCCATGCCTCCTTGCCCATCCAACATTTCCTCATCTCCCAGTCCTTCTAATGCGACTAGCCCCAATGCTTCTCCATCTTTTTCCCCTGCCCCGCTGCAAAGTTTCTCCCTCATGCAGTCACTGAGTCTGAGGTGCCAAAATAGCTCCTTAAACTTGACCCCCKAAAAACATCTGGGTCAGATCTCTGACCTTTTTAACCTCTTTAACCTTTCCATTGCTTGGAAGGCAGCCATGGTGCGTCCTTTATTTAAAGGGGGAAATCAAGCTGATCCTAACTGTTATAGGCCAATTTCTATTTTGCCCTGTTTATCAAATGTGTTGGAAAAACTTGTCATTAATCAACTCACTGGCTGTCACCAAGGGAGTACCCTAAGGCTCGATTCTAGACCCCACGCTCTTCTCAATTTACATCAACAACATAGCTCAGGCAGTAGGATGCTCTCTCATCCATTTATATGCAGATGATACAGTCTTATACTCAGCTGACCCCTTCCCGGATTTTGTGTTAAACACTCTACAACAAAGCTTTCTTAGTGCCCAACAAGCTTTCTCTGCCCTTAAKCCTTGTTCTGAACACCTCCATAACAAAGGTCATGTGGTTTGGTAAGAAGAATGACCCTAGAGCAGAGGTGGGCAATTCCAGTCCTCGAGGGCCTGATTGGTGTCACAGTTTTGCCCCAGCCCCAGCTCACACACCTGACTCTAATAATCACCTAATGATGATCTTCAGTTTAGAATGCAATTTCATTAATCAGCCGTGTTTACTAGGGATGGAGAAAAAGTGTGACACCAATCAGGTCCCCGAGGACTGGAGTTGCCCACCCCTGTAGTCACCTCATACATTTACTTGGGAGATTGGCTAGACGGTGCACTGTCCTTCTCTCAGCACATATCCAAGCTACAGGCTAAGGTTAAATCTAGACTTGGTTTCCTCTATCGTAATCATTCCTCTTTCACCCCAGCTGCCAAACTAACCCTGATTCAGATGACCATCCTACCCATGCTAGATTACGGATACGCAATTTATAGATCGGCAGGTAAGGGTGCTCTCGAGCGGCTAGATGTTCTTTACCATTCTGCCATCAGATTTGCCACCAATGCTCCTTATAGGNGACTTGGTTTCCTCTATCGTAATCATTCCTCTTTCACCCCAGCTGCCAAACTAACCCTGATTCAGATGACCATCCTACCCATGCTAGATTACGGATACGCAATTTATAGATCGGCAGGTAAGGGTGCTCTCGAGCGGCTAGATGTTCTTTACCATTCTGCCATCAGATTTGCCACCAATGCTCCTTATAGGGCACATCACTGCACTCTATACTCCTCTGTAAACTGGTCATCTCTGTATACTCGTCGCAAGACCCACTGGTTGATGCTTATTTATAAAACCCTGTTAGGCCTCACTCCCCCCTATCTGAGATACCTACCGCAGCCGCCATCCTCCACATACAACACCCGTTCTGCCAGTCACATTCTGTTAAAGGTCCACAAAGCACACACATCCCTGGGTCGCACCTCTTTTCAGTTCGCTGCAGCTAGAGACTGGAACGAGCTCCAAAAAACACTCAAACTGGACAGTTTTATCTCCATCACTACATTCAAAGGCTCAATCATGGACACTTACTGACACTTGTGGCTGCTTCGTGTGATGTATTGTTGTCTCTACCTTCTTGCCCTTTGTGCTGTTGTCTGTGCACAATAATGTTTGCACCATGTTTTGAGCTGATGTCGTGTTGTGTTGCTACCATGTTGTTGTTATGTGTTGCTACCATGCTGTGTTGTCATGTGTTGCTGCCATGCTGTGTTGTTATCTTAGGTCTCTCTTTATGTAGTGTTGTGGTGTCTCTCTTGTCGTGACGTGTGTTTCGTCCTATATTTTTATTTTTATTCCCAGCCCCTGTTCCAGCAGGAGGGCTTTTGACTTTTGGTAGTCCGTCATTGTAAATAAGAATTTGTTCTTAACTGACTTCCCTAGTTAAAGAAGGGAATAAATAAAAATGTAAAGCCATGATTTAACCAGAACAGTGGCACAGTCAACATTCTGTCTTCTACATTCTTTAGAACAGAGGCACAGCCAACATTGTCTGTTCACACTGCTATGCTTTATCTTGGCCAGGTCGCAGTTGTAAATGAGAACTTGTTCTCAACTAGCCTACCTGGTTAAATAAAGGTGAAATAAAAATAAATAAATAAATTACATTCTTTAGAACAGTGGCACAGCCAACATTCTGTCTTCTACATTCTTTAGAACAGTGGCACAGCCAACATTCTGTCTTCTACATTCTTCTGTAGAATTATTGGCCTGTTACCTCTGTTGCTAAAGAATGTAGAAACAGAATGTTGGCTGTGCCTCTGTCTAAAGAATGTAGAAGACAGAATGTTGGCTGTGCCACTGTTCTAAAGAATGTAGAAGACAGAATGTTGGCTGTGCCTTGTTCTAAAGAATGCACAGAAACATAATGTTGCTGTGCCTCTCTGTTTCTAAAGAATGTAGAAGACAGAATGTGTGGCTGTGCCATGTTCTCAAGAATGAGAAGACAGAATGTTGGCTGTGCCTCTGTTTCTAAAGAATGTAGAAGACAGAATTTGGCTGTGCCTCTGTTCTAAAGAATGTAGAAGACAGAATGTTGGCTGTGCCAATGTTCTAAAGAATGTAAAGACAGAATGTTTACTGTGCCTCGTGTTCTCAAGAATGTAGAAGACAGAATGTTGGCTGTGCCACTGTTCTAAAGAATGTAGAAGACAGAATGTTGGCTGTGCCCGTTCTAAAGATGTAGAAGACAGAATGTTGCTGTGCCTCTGTTCTAAAAGGAATGAATAAGACAGAATGTTGCTGTGCCCTGTTCTAAAGAATGAAGAAAACAGAATGTTGGCTGTGCCCTGTTCTAAAGAATGTAGAAGACAGAATGTTGGCTGTGCCAATGTTCTAAAATGTAGAAGACAGAATGTCCTGTGTCCTCTGTTCTAAAGAATGCAGAAGACAGAATGTTGGCTGTGCCTGTTCTAAAAGAATGTAAAACAGAATGTCCTGTGACCTCTGCTTCTAAAGAATGTAGAGACAGAATGTAGCTGCTGCCTCTGTTCTCAAGAATGTAGAAGACAGAATGTTGGCTGTGCCATCTGTTCTAAAGATGTAGAGAACAGGAATATTGACTGTGCCTCTGTTCTCAAGAATGTAGAAGACAGGAATGTTGCTGTGCCTCTGTTCTCAAAGAATGTGAAGACAGAATGTTGCTGTGCCACTGTTCTAAAGAATGTTAGAAGAACAGAATAATTGGCTTGCCTCTTTCTCAAAGAATGTAGTAAGACTAAATTTGGCTGTGCTCTCTGTTCTCAAGAATGTAGAAGACAGAATGTTGTGGCTGTGCCTACTGTTCTCAAGAAGTTGTAGTGAAGGACAGAATGTTGGCTTGCCACGTGTTCTAAAGAATT
>NC_036872.1:37073075-37086531 GCF_002910315.2 Salvelinus sp. IW2-2015
CATTCTTTAGAACAGTGGCACACATTCTTTACTGGAAAAATGTAAATCTGATCTATCATCTCATACTCATTTTAGATTTATTTTGTGGTGTTGTATGTATTTCGTGGTGTGTGTTTTATCCCAGATGGGATCTCAGATAGAGTATTGAATCATTAATCCTCATTCTCAGGCAGAAAATGAATTGGGATGTCAGAGATGTTCTAAATGAAGCTTTATCACCGGGGAGATGGATGGAGATGCTTCTTGAAAACTGCAAAAGAATAGAATGACAATAAGAATAAAATGGAACGAAAATAGAATAGAATCTCATAGAATGAGAATAGAATTGAATAGAATAGATGGGTTGGAGCTCATCAGTTGAARTTACCAGTAGAATCTATTACGAGTTTTAACTTCTAATCAGACAAAGCCACGAGTCATCACTCCCTATCTTATTCCTCTTCCTCAGCGTTTTACCAGTAGTAAACTAATCACACAAATACCCTCCRCCTTAAACAGTCTGCATTGGACCCTGAAGATTCTCCATTTGTCCCATGAACTACCGGCAGGTTAAAAAGTGAGAGCTAGATTCAGGGGTTACATCCCAAACGGCTCCCTATTCCATATACAGGGCCTTCGGAAAGTATTCAGACCCCCTTGACTTTTTCTACATATTTTGACGTTACAGCCTTATTCTAAAATTGATTAATTAAAACAATTTCCTGAYCAATCTACACAAAATACCCCATGATGACAAGTCAAGGGATCTGAATACTTTCCAAAGGGAACCCCTTGACTTGTCAGTATTCTCTCCGTGACCTATGACCTAATATCTGTGTTAGAAATTCAAAACAACAGAGCTGTAGATGAAAACTATAAGAATTTCAGCAACATTGTTTTAATAGGTAATTGTGTGAATAGATATAATTGAAGATTCCTAAGAGTGCTATTAATGCAGTAATGGGTGGAATGGCCGTGAGCCAATGAAATGTATGTTTCATCACTTCTTATATAAGTTCTATTTAATTTATTATTGTCTTCAAATTATAAGTCACACTTGTACCTGTTCCTGAGGATTCTATAAATCAAAATCAATATAGAGCAGAGTTCTGTACTGCACTGCACTGTATTGTACTTCCCTGTATTGTACTGTACTGTATTGAACTGTACTGTCATGTACTGCACTGTACTGCACTGTATTGTACTGCACTCTATTGTACTGCACTGTATGGTACTGCACTCTATTGTATTGCACTCTATTATACTGTACTGCACTGCACTGTACAGCACTGTCCTATCCTGTACTGCACAGTCCTGTACTGCACTGCACTGTACTGCACTGTACTGCCCTGTATTGTACTGTACTGTATTGTACTGTACTGTATTTAAGTGATAATGCCCGAGAAGCCGCTGTTTGGAGGATATATTGGCACGGGTGTTGTTAGGCCTGAGAGGAAGTCGAGGGCCGGCAAACCTTGCCAATATATCCTCCAAACATCAGATTCGAGGGCATTATCACTTTTATTCAACAGGTTACCAACATATTCAATTAATGATATTAACATATTTCCATTTAAAACGTTATTTTGATTAATTTATTCATACTATTTTATCCTTCCACAATATTTTGTCCCGACACAAATCTACGGTTGCTACCCAGGCCGGGTTGCTACCCGGTTCGTTCGTTCTATCGGTTTGTTTGCTAGAGACGCGACCCAGTCATTCAGTCTTTTTGTTCTGTATCTATGGACGCAACCCAGTCGTTCYTTCTAAATGTTCCATTGCCATACTGGCTGGCAATGTTCTTATCCCTTGCTTGCTAGGTAGCCAACTACGGCTAACTTGCAGCCAGAATAACAACAGAGACATTTATTTGGATACATCCATGACAGTGAGCTAATGAGGCACGATTTCACCTGGCATAGAAAATGTTCTCACTCGTCAGGACACTGTTGTTCAGAGGAGCTAGCCAACAACACAGCTACACATCACTTAAACTGAAGTTGGAATGATGCAAATTCTGTATTGTACTACACTGTATTGTACTACACTTACTGCACTGTACTGCAACTGTATTGTAGCTGCACTGCACAGCATTGGATTGTACTGACTGTATTGTATGCACTGTATTTGTACTGCACTGCACTGTGCTGCACTGTTACTGCACTGGATTGTGCTGCACTGCACTGGATTGTGCTGCACTGTACTTGTGTTTGTACTTACTGCACTGCATTGTATAGGACATACTTGCACTGCAGTATTATAGTTGTATTGTACTGTATGCGTGCACTGCACTGCACTCACTGCACTGCACTGCACTGCACTGCCTGACTGCACTGTACTTACTGTATTGTACAACTACATGCCAGTATATACAACACATGCTACTGTATCTGTGCTGCTATCATTAAACATCATAATGATGGACTTGTGGATGCTTGTGTGTGTGTGTGTGTGTGTGTGTGTGTGTGGTGTGTGTGTGTGTGTGTGTGTGTGTGTGTGTGTGTGTGTGTGTGTGTGTGTGTGTGTGTGTGTGTGTGTGTGTGTGTGTGGTGTGTGTGTTGAGTGTGTGAGTGATGTGTGTGTGAGTGCATGTGTGTGTGTGTGAGTGCATGTGTGTGTGAGTGCATGTGTGTGTGTGTGAGTGCATGGTGTGTGTGTGTGTTGTGTGAGTGTGTGTGTGAGTGCATGTGTGTTGTGAGTGCTGTGTGTGTGAGTGCATGTGTGTGGTGAGTGTATGTGTGGTGTGATGTGATGTGATTTGTGTGTTGTGAGTGCAGTGCTGCTGTGTGATGTGCATGTGTGTGTGTGTGAGTGCATGTGGGTGGTGTGAGTGCATGTGTGTGGTGTGCAATGTAGGCGATGTGTGTGTCTTAGACTTTTGAAGTCTGAGATGTTTCTGCAATAATCAGTACAACCCCCATATTTTCCATATCATGTTTTTCTTGTTGTTAGGAAGAATATTAGCCAACAATGAAGGCTTTGGAGATGCCATGCTGTAAAATGTATATATTTTAAATCAAATCAAATCAAATGTTATTGGTCACATACACATGGTTAGCAGATGTTATTGCGAGTGTAGCGAAATGCTTGTAACGGTGTGAACAGTGTGAATGTGTGTGTGTGTGTGTGTGTGCAGGTACTTTGTACTGTTTGACTGCCACATCCAACATCTTACAATTTCCCTCAACGTGATCAAGACTAAGGAGATGCTTGTGGACTAAAGGAAAAGGAGAACCTGCGGGTAAACAAGACACCACGGAATCCTCTGGTCTTCTAGAACCAAGAGGGTGGCCGAGCATTCTCATCGATGGGGCTGCAGTGGAGCAGGTTGAGAACTTCAAGTTCCTTGGTGTACATGTAACAGGTGTAAAAATATACTTGATGTATTTCACCGAAAATGTATTATTTTAAGGTTATTTTAAGATGTATTAAATTACTTTCAATWGTGAATTATTTTATTGTATTTATTTTCTAAATTGTGTTAATGCTGTGATGTCATGTTTGCAAATGTTCACAAATTCAAAAGAAAAGACAAGCAAAAGTTATATCGTCACTGATTTAGTGTTGCATTACTGTTTATAGGAATATATATTCATGTGAATGGGGATGATGTTCGAGTGCTTACTTTGCAAGGCTAGCCCAACTATCGTTAGCTTTGTGGCGGGAGAGGGTCTCAGGTGCAGACATCGTGAGTTTTTAAATTATTTTCTCATGGGTTTTCTGCACTGTCTTGTCTTTTWTCAGGTAAATATACTTGTATGGGGTCCAGACTGCAGCAGTAACTTTTGCCTTGTATTTGTATCTATTCCATGCAGTCATTAAAAGAGAGACAACCGGCTGAATTGTGTCCAGAGCCTTATCTTCCACCTTACCAGAACACAACGCAGAAAGGTACCGGTGCAGAACCGGATACATACACATCACCAACAAACTAACATGGTCCAAACACACCAAGACAGTCATGAAGAGGGCACGACAAAACCTATTCCCCCTTAGGAGACTGAAAAGATTTGGCATGGGTCCTCAGATCCTCAAAAAGTTCTACATATTCTGACTACTTGCATCACCGCCTGGTATGGCAACTGCTCGGCCTCCAACCGCAAGGCACGCCAGAGAGTAGTGTGTACGGCCCAGTACATCACTGGGGCCAAGCCTCCTGCCATCCAGGACCTCTATACCAGYCGGTGTCAGAGGAAGGCCCTAAAAATGGTCTAAGACTCCAGCTACCCTAGTCATAGACTGTTCTCTCTGCTACCGCATGGCAAGCGGTACCGGAGTGCCAAYTCTAGGACCAAGAGGCTTCTAAACAGCTTCTATCCCCAAGCCATAAGACTCCTGAACAGCTAATCAAATGGCTACCCAGACTATTTGCATTCCCCCACACCTCTTTTACACTGCTGCTACTCTCTGTTTATTATCTATGCATAGTCCCTTTAATAACTCTACCTACATGTACATATTACCTCAATTACCTCGACACCGGTACCCCACATTCACTCTGTATGGGTACCCCCTGTATATAGCCTCGCTATTGTTATTTTACTGCTGCTCTTTAATTATTTTTATTTCTTATTTTTTACTTATCTATATTTTTTATTTAATATATATGATTTCAATATATATTTTTCTCTTTTTACTTAGTAGGTATTTTTCTTAACTGCATTGTTGGTTAAGGGCTCATAAGTAAGCATTGAACTAAGGTATTCAGCGCATGTGACAAATACGATTAGATTTTATGTCTGGCATAGTTTTTGAACTACATAAACTGTATGTTTCATTTCAGAAGTTTTCAACAAGTTTTGTTTAAAAACTAAAGAAACTATAACATTTACCTTTTTGTTCCACTGTAGATTAAAGGAACATTTTGTTATTCATAATTTAAATGGTTTGACAACGTCTTTATATCAGTTGAATTTAGACTACGCAGTTCTGCTAAAGAACAAAATTAAACCAAGCTTTTTATCACCTTTCATGATTTGCTCCTGCTCTCTTTACTGTCATACCAGTACATACGTATGATCTTAATTTGAGACATTTTGCAACTGCAGGAAAAATGCCCTACAGCAACAGGAACTGTGAATTATTATGTGGATTATAATGGACATTTTTGTAGGAGTTGATACATTTTTCGTTAGGGTAAATCAAGTCTGAAATTTCAAATTGGAGGCTTTTTAAATGCCAAATACACTACATGTTTGCATTTCCTGCTGTGAAGGAAAATTCTCAGCAACAAAAGTGATCAAATTAAGATCCTACAGCTGTAGCATTTTATTGGCAAAGAAAACAACCTAAAATACCTTTCTATCTGTAGAATCTGTATTTCTATTGTGCAGAGAAGCGTCTAGATGTGAAGACAAATGCCTTGGATCAAAATGCACCAGSTGCATCTAAATGACTCGGCTTGATCTCTTAATGTAAAATCTGTCAGGCTTAATTGGTTTCCCAGTGGATTAAAACATAAAACTACAGGGAGGACGTTGTTCCCAGTCCATCTCTATCTGTGCTATGTGAAGCAACGCTGCTTTATGATGAGAATATACAGGTTACAGCCCAACCTCAATACACAAAGCTGTGTTCAACTCCYCCTGTAGAGACACACAGGAAGGCAGGTAGGCAGGCAGACACACACACACACCCACTCACTCTCACCCCCCTCCCCCCCTCCCACACACACTTTACGTACACCCATGATGGCCCTCTGCCCATGGCTCCTTCCATTCCAGATTACAGAAACAAATACCCCGGGCAGGCAGGCAGCAGTGTGTTTGTTTGTGTGGAGCTATCAGCCACAGGACAGATGTGCTCCCCACTGTCAGCCCTGGCATCGGCCTCACTGAGCCACTTGCAAGCACCGTCCCTGTGTGTGTGGGTGCAGTGGGCAGCTCTATGCTATTCTGTTCTACTCTGCATATTTGCTCCGGAGCGCAGCAGAAAATCATGCTGGCCAAAACGATCTGGAACCAGAACCCCTCTTGGCATTCAGTGTCTCACCTTCCCTGAAGAGTTCCTTTGTGGACAAATGCGGCATGTCCACACACACACACACGGGCGCGTGCCCACACACAAACACACATCGACATCCCTGTTCATACAGTATGTGTTGTGTTGCTTAATGAACACCCCTGGGACTGGGATCTTGTACTTAGCTGTTGAGGAAGGGATGTTAAGGATGTGATTTATAGCATCCTATTCCCTATATAGTGCACTACTTTTGACATGTGCCCTGGTCAAAAGTAGTGCACTATACAGTATAGGGAATAGGATGCCACTTCAGACGCAACCATTGAGAGGATGGGAGTCTACCAGGCGTCAAAGATGTCTTGGACCTACAGTAATGATCTCGTTTGGTTGTTCTTGTGCGCTCTGGTGACCATGCACTTACATAATGTAACCGTAAATTCAATAGCATAGCATMAGCCTATCCCTTGTCAAGCATTGTCGATGTCAATACAGACAGTCCTCTTTGTTCTGTTACAATAACCCCTCACCCTCCAAGAAGCCGCTTTTGATTGAAACCTCCAAAACACTGACAACATGACAAAAAAATAATATTTTCATGGTATAATACAAGTCAAATGTTATTTTGCCCAAATTTCCCCCTGGCGTTCTCCTGTCCTGTTTGTTGGTCTGTGTTTCTGGTTAGCTTTCATTATTTAATGATTGTTTGCTCATATACTTCCTATGCAATGAATATTCATGACTTTCTCCTGTCCTGTTTGTTGGGTCTGTGTTTCTGGTTAGCTTTCATTATTTAATGATTGTTTGCTCATATACTTCCTATGCAATGAATTTCATGACTTTGACATTTGTATCTAAAATCTTGTGGACAAATAAATATTAGAACTATTAGAATATTATAACTATTAGAATATTAACACTATTAGAATATTAGAACTAGTAGAATATTAGAACTATTAGAATATTAGAACTATTAGAATATTAGAACTATTGAATATTAAAACTATTAGAAATATTAGAACTATTAGAATATTAGAATAATAAAACTTAGAATATTAAAACTATTAGAATATTAGAACTATTAGAACGATTAGAATATTAAAACTATTAGAACTATTAGAATATTAAAACTATTAGAACTAGAATACTGAAACTATTGGAACATTTTGAACTATTAGAATTAGTAGGACTATTAGAACTATTAAGAACTATTAGGACTATTATAACTATTACAACTATAGACTATCAGATCTTTTGGAACTATTGGAACTATTAGAACTATTGTAACTATTAGAACTATTGGAACTATTAGAACTATTAGAACTATTGGAACTATTAGAACTATTGGAACTATTAGAACTATTAGAACTATTGGAACTATTGTACTATTAGAACTATTAGAAGTATTAGAAGTATTGAACTATTGGAACTATTGGAACTATTAGAACTATTGGAACTATTGGAACTATTAGCATTTTGGACTATTTGAACTATTAGAATATTAGGACTATCAGATCTTTTGGAACTATTGTAACTATTAGAACTATTGTAACTATTTGAATATTGGGACTATCAGATCTATTGTAACTATTAGAACTATTTGAACTATTTGAATGAACTATTAGAATATTAGGACTATCAGATCTATTGTAACTATTGTAACTATTGGGACTATTAGAACTATTGTAACTATTAGAACTATTGTAACTATTAGAACTATTGGGACTATTAGAACTATTGTAACTATTAGAAACTATTGGGACTATTAGAACTATGTAACTATTAGAACTATTTGACTATTAGAACTATTAGAACTATTGGAACTATTGTAATATTAGAACTATTGGGACTATTAGAACTATTGTAACTATTGGAACTATTAGAACTATTGTAACTATTGATTGAACTATTGGAACTATTGAACTATTAGAACTATTGTAACTATTGGAACTATTAGAACTATTGTAACTATTGGAACTATTAGAACTAATTGTACCTATTGGAACTATTAGAACTATTTGTAAACTATTGGAACTATTAGAACTATTGTAACTATTAGAACTATTGGGACTATTAGAACTATTGTAACTATTGGAACTATTGGGACTATTAGAACTATTGGGACTATTAGAACTATTTGAACTATTAGAATATTGGGTTACTATCAGATCTATTGGAACTATTGGGACTATAGAATATTTGAACTATTAGAATATTGGACTATTGAACTATTTGAACTATTAGAATATTAGGTTTATCAGATCTATTGGAACTGTTAGACGTATTAGAAGTATTGGAACTGTTGTGAACTATTAGAATATTAGGTTTATCAGAACTATTGGAACTGTTAGAAGTATTAGAAGTATTGAAACTATTAGAAGTATTAGAACTATTAGAAGTATTAGAACTACTAGGACTATTATAAGTATTAATAACTATTGGAACAATTGGAGCTTTTGGAGCTTTTGGAACTATTGGAACTATTAGAACTGTTATAATATTAGGACTATCAGAAATATTAGAACTATTGGAACCATTGGAACATTTAGAACTATTGGAACTATTAGAACAATTGAACTATTAGAACTATTGGAACTATTAGAACTATTGGGACTATTAGAACTATTGGGACTATTAGAACTTTAGAACTATTGTAACTATTTAGAATATTAGGACTATCAGATTTTTGGAACTATTGGAACTATTTAGAATATTAGGACTATCAGATTATTGGAACTATTGGACTATAGAACTATTGGAACTATTGTAACTATTTAGAATATTAGGACTATTAGAACTATTGGAACTATTGGGACTATTAGAACTATTGGAACTATTGTAACTATTTAGAATATTAGGACTATTAGAACTATTGGAACTATTGGGACTATTAGAACTATTGGAACTATTGTAACTATTAGAATATTAGGACTATCAGATCTATTGGAACTATTGGGACTATTAGAACTATTGGAACTATTGTAACTATTTAGAATATTAGGACTATTAGAACTATTGGAACTATTGGGACTATTAGAACTATTGGGACTATTAGACTATTGGGACTATTAGAACTATTGAACTATTGTAACTATTTAGAATATTAGGACTATCAGATCTATTGAACTATTGTAACTATTTAGAATATTAGGACTATCGAGATCTATTGGAACTATTGTAACTATTTGAAATATTAGGACTATCAGATCTATTGGAACTATTGTAACTATTTAGAATATTAGGACTATCAGATCTATTGGAACTATTGTAACTATTTGAATATTAGGACTATCAGATCTATTGGAACTATTGTAACTATTAGAACTATTGGGACTTTAGAACTATTGGAACTATTAGAACTATTGAACTATTGGAACTATTAGAACTATTGGGACTATTAGAACTATTGGAACTATTGTAACTATTGTAACTATTGGGACTATTGTAACTATTGGGACTATTAGAACTATTGGAACTATTAGAACTATTGTAACTATTGTAACTATTGGGACTATTAGAACTATTGGAACTATTGGGACTATTAGAACTTGGATCTATTAGAACTATTAGAACTATTGGAACTATTAGAACTATTGGAACTATTGTAACTATTGGGACTATTAGAACTATTGGAACTATTAGAACTATTGTAACTATTGTAACTATTGGGACTATTGTAACTTTAGAACTATTGTAACTATTGGGACTATTAGAACTATTGGAACTATTAGAACTATTGTAACTATTGTAACTATTGGACTATTGTAACTATTGGCTATTAGAACTATTGGAACTATTAGAACTATTGTAACTATTGTAACTATTGTAACTATTGTAACTATTGGGACTATTGTAACTATTGGGCTATTAGAAACTATTGGAACTATTAGAACTATTGTAACTATTGTAACTATTGGGACTATTGTACTATTGGGACTATAAGAACTATTGGAACTATTGGACTATTAGACTATTAGAACTTGAACTATTAGAACTATTGTAACTATTGTAACTATTGGGAATATTAGAACTATTGTAACTATTGGAACTATTGGGACTATTAGAACTATTGGAACTATTAGAACTATCAGATCTATTGGAAACTATTGGACTATTAGAACTATTGGAACTATTGGGACTATTAGAACTATTGTAACTATTAGAACTATTGGGACTATTAGAACTATTGGAACTATTAGAACTATTGGAACTATTAGAACTATTTGGACTATTAGAACTATAGAACTATTGGAACTATTAGAACTATCAGATCTATTGGAACTATTGGACTATTAGAACTATTGGAACTATTGGGACTATTGAACTATTGTAACTATTAGAACTATTGGGACTATTAGAACTATTGGAACTATTAGAACTATTGGAACTATTAGAACTATTTGGACTATTAGAACTATTAGAACTATTGGAACTATTAGAACTATTGAACTATTAGAACTATTAGAACTATTGTAACTATTAGAACTATTTGGACTATTAGAACTATTAGAACTATTGGAAACTATTAGAACTATTGGAACTATTGTAACTATTGGGACTATTAGAACTATTGTAACTATTGTAACTATTGGGACTATTGGAACTATTGAAACTATTGTAACTATTAGAACTATTGGAACTATTGGGACTATTAGAACTATTGGACTATTGTAACTATTGTAACTATTAGAACTATTGTAACTATTGGACTATTGAACTATTGTAACTATTGGGACTATTAGAACTATTGGAACTATTGTAACTATTGGGACTATTGGAACTATTGGAACTATTGTAACTATTGGAACTATTGGGACTATTGGAACTATTGGACTATTGGAACTATTGAACTATTGGGACTATTAGAACTATTGGAACTATTGTAACTATTAGAACTATTGTAACTATTGTAACTATTAGAACTATTGTAACTATTGTAACTATTGTAACTATTAGAACTATTGTAACTATTGTAACTATTGGACTATTGGAACTATTGGAACTATTGTAACTATTGTACTATTAGAACTATTGTAACTATTGTAACTTTTAGAACTATTGTACTATTGTATAACTATTGGGACTATTGAACTATTGTAACTATTGGAACTATTGTAACTATTGTAACTATTGTAACTATTGTAACTATTAGAACTATTGTAACTATTGTAACTATTGGGACTATTGGAACTATTGGAACTATTGTAACTATTGAACTATTGGGACTATTAGAACTATTGGAACTATTGGAACTATTAGAACTATTGTAACTATTGGAACTATTGGGACTATTGGAACTATTGGAACTATTGTAACTATTGGAACTATTGGGACTATTAGAACTATTGGCCTATTGTAACTATTAGAACTATTGTAACTATTGTAACTATTGGGACTATTGGAACTATTGTAACTATTGTAACTATTGGAACTATTGGGACTATTAGAACTATTGTAACTATTAGAACTATTGTAACTATTAGAACTATTTGGACTATTAGCTATTAGAACTATTGGAACTATTGTAACTATTGGGACTATTAGAACTATTGGAACTATTGTAACTATTGTAACTATTAGAACTATTTGGACTATTAGAACTATTAGAACTATTGAACTATTGTAACTATTGGGACTATTAGAACTATTGTAACTATTGTAACTATTGGGACTATTGAAACTATTGGAACTATTGTAACTATTAGAACTATTGGAACATATGGGACTATTAGAACTATTGGAACTATTGGAGCTATTAGAATATTAGGTTTATCAGAACTATTGGAACTATTAGAAGTATTAGAAGTATTGGAACTATTGGAACTATTGGAACTGTTACAAGTATTAGAACTACTTGAACTACTAGACCTACTAGGACTATTATAAGTATTATAACTATTATAACTATTGGAACAATTGGAGTTTTTGGAACTATTGGAACTATTGGACTTTGGACTTTTGGTCTATTGGACTATTAGAACATTGAACTATTAGAACTATTGGACATATTTGGACTGTTAGAACTATTAGAACTATTAGAACTTTAGAACTATTGGAACTATTTGACTGTTAGAACTATTAGAACTATAGAAACTATTGGAACTATTTGGACTGTTAGAACTATTAGAACTATTAGAACTATTGGAACTATTTGGACTGTTAGAACTATTGGAACTATTAGAACTATTGAACTATTGAACTATTTGGACTGTTAGAACTATTAGGACTATAAGAACAATTAGAACTATAATAACTTTTGGAACTATTAGAACTATTAGAACTACTAGATCTATTAGGAATAAGATAATTATTGGAAGTATTATAACTACTAGGACTATTATGAATATTTTAACTATTAGAAGTATTTAAAGTATTGAAATAATTGTTCTCGTTTCGTTATATTCTCTCTCTCAGACTCAGCTCAATCCAGATCACAAAGACAATGTTTTCTCATGGTAGCAGAGAACTATACCTCTAAACTTGAACGTACCACTAAACTTGAACCATACCTCTAAACTTTGAACCATAACTATAATCATGAACCATACCTCTACTTGAACCATACGTTGACTTGAACCATACCTCTAAACTTGAACCATACCTCTAAACGTTGAACCATAACTATAATCATGAACCATACCTCTAAACCTGAACCATACCGTTGACTTGAACCATACCTCTAAACGTTGAACCATACCTCTGACTTGAACCATACCTCTAAACTTGAACCATACCTCTAAACTTGAACCATACCGCTGACTTGAACCATACCTCTAAACTTGAACCATACCTCTAAACTTGAACCATACCTCTGACATGAACCATACCTCTGACTTGAACCATACCTCTAAACGTTGAACCATACCTCTGACTTGAACCATACCTCTGACTTGAACCATACCTCCAACTTGAAAACCATACCTCTAAACTTGAACCATACCTCTAATTGAACCATACCTCTAAACTTGAACCATACCTCTAAACTTGAACCATACTCAATACTACATACATTAAACTTGAACCGTACCTTAATACTTGAACCATACCTCTGACTTGAACCACACCTCTAAACTTGAACCATACTCTAAACTTGAACCATACCTCTGACATGAACCATACCTCTGACTTGAACCACACCTCTAAACTTGAACCATACCTCTAACTTGAACCATACCTCTAAACTTGAACCATACCTCTAAACTTGAACCATACCTCTAAACTTGAACCATACATTAAACTTGAACCATACCTTAATACTTGAACCATACCTCTGACTTGAACCACACCTCTAAACTTGAACCATACCTCTAAACTTGAACCATACCTCTGACATGAACCATACCTCTGACTTGAACCATACTTCTAAACTTGAACCATAATGCTCTAAACTTGAACCATACCTCTAAACTTGAACCATACCTCTAAACTTGAACCATACCTCTAAACTTGAACCATACATTTAAACTTGAACCATACCTCTAAACTTGAACCACATACCTCTAAACTTGAAACCATG
>NC_036872.1:37086556-37093469 GCF_002910315.2 Salvelinus sp. IW2-2015
GACATTTTGGTATCTAAAAAGTCTTGTGGACAAATAAATATTAGAACTATTAGATATTACTAGAACTATGTAGAATTATTATACTATAATAGAATATTAGAACTAGTAGAATATTAGAAACTATTAGAATATTAGAACTATTAGAATATTAGAACTATTGAATATTAATAACTATTAGAAATATTAGAACTATTAGAATATTGAATATAAAAACTTAGAATATTAAAACTATTGAATATTAGAACTATTAGAACATTAGAATATTAAAACTATTAGAACTATTAGAATATTAAAACTATTAGAACTATTAGAATACTGAAACTATTGGAACATTTTGAACTATTAGAATTAGTAGGACTATTAGAACTATTAAGAACTATTAGGACTATTATAACTATTACAACTATTAGACTATCAGATCTTTTGGAACTATTGAACTTTAAACTATTGTAACTATTAGAACTATGAACTATTAGAACTATTAGAACTATTGGAACTATTTAGAACTATTAGAACTATAGAACTATTAGAACTATTGGAACTATGAACTATTAGAAGAACTATTAGAAGTATTAGAAGTATTGGAACTATTGAACTATTGAACTATTAGACTATTGGAACTATTGGAACTATTAGCATTTGGACTATTTGAACTATTAGAATATTAGGACTATCAGATCTTTTGGAACTATGTAACTATTAGAACTATTGTAACTATTTGAATATTGGGACTATCAGATCTATTGTAACTATTAGAACTATTTAACTATTTGAATGAACTATTAGAATATTAGGACTATCAGATCTATTGTAACTATTGTAACTATTGGGACTATTAGAACTATTGTAACTATTAGAACTATTTAACTATTAGAACTATTGGGACTATTTAGAACTATTGTAACTATTAGAACTATTGGGACTATTAGAACTATTGTAACTATTAGAACTATTGGGACTATTAGAACTATTAGAAACTATTGGAACTATTGATAGACTATTAGAACTATTGGACTATTAGAACTATTGTAACTATTGGAACTATTAGAACTATTGTAACTATTGAACTATTAGAAACTATTGTAACTATTGGAACTATTAGAACTATTGTAACTATTGGAACTATTAGAACTATTGTAACTATTGAACTATTAGAACTATTTAACTATTGGAACTATTAGAACTATTGTAACTATTAACTATTGGAACTATTGAACTATAGAACTATTGGGACTATTAGAACTATTTGAACTATTAGAACTATTGGGACTATGAAACTATTGGGACTATTAGAACTATTTGAACTATTAGAAATTGGTTACTATCAGATCTATTGAACTATTGGACTATTAGAACTATTAACTATTAGAATATGGGACTATTAGAACTATTTGAACTATTAGAATATTAGGTTTATCAGATCTATTGGAACTGTTAGACGTATTAGAAGTATTGGAACTGGGAACTATTAGAATATTAGGTTTACAGAACTATTGGAACTGTTAAAGTATTAGAAGTATTGGAACTATTAGAAGTATTAGAACTATTAGAAGTATTAGAACTACTAGGATTATAAGTATTATAACTATTGAACAATTGGAGCTTTTGGAGCTTTTGGAACTATGGAACTATTAGAACTGTTATAATATTAGGACTATCAGAAATATTAGAACTATTGGAACCATTGGAACATTTAGAACTATTGGAACTATTAGAACAATTAGAACTATTAGAACTATTGGAACTATAGAACTATTGGGACTATTAGAACTATTGGGACTATTAGAACTATTAGAACTATTGTAACTATTTAGAATATTAGGACTATCAGATCTTTTGGAACTATTGGAACTATTTAGAATATTAGGACTATCAGACTATTGGAACTATTGGACTATTAGAACTATTGGAACTATTGTAACTATTTAGAATATTAGGACTATTAGAACTATTGGAACTATTGGGACTATTAGAACTATTGGAACTATTGTAACTATTTAGAATATTAGGACTATTAGAACTATTGGAACTATTGGGACTATTAGACTATTGGAACTATTGTAACTATTTAGAATATTAGGACTATCAGATCTATTGGAACTATTGGGACTATTAGAACTATTGAACTATTGTAACTATTTAGAATATTAGGACTATTAGAACTATTGAACGAACTATTGGGACTATTAGAACTATTGGACTATTAGAACTATTGGGACTATTAGAACTATTAACTATTGTAACTATTTAGAATATTAGGATATCAGATCTATTGAACTATTGTAACTATTTAGAATATTAGGACTATCAGATCTATTGGAACTATTTAACTATTTAGAATATTAGGACTATCAGATCTATTGGAACTATTGTAACTATTTAGAATATTAGGACTATCAGATCTATTGGAACTATTGTAACTATTTAGAATATTAGGACTATCAGATCTATTGGAACTATTGTAACTATTAGAACTATTGGGACTATTGAAACTATTGGAACTATTAGAACTATTGGAACTATTGGGACTATTAGAACTATTGGGACTATTAGAACTATTGGAACTATTGAACTATTGTAACTATTGGGACTATTGTAACTATTGGGACTATTTAGAACTATTGGAACTATTAGAACTATTGTAACTATTGTAACTATTGGACTATTAGAACTATTGGAACTATTGGACTATTAGAACTATTGGGACTATTAGAACTATTAGAACTATTGGAACTATTAGAACTATTGGAACTATTGTAACTATTGGGACTATTAGAACTATTGGAACTATTAGAACTATTGTAACTATTGTAACTATTGGACTATTGTAACTATTAGAAACTATTGTAACTATTTGGGACTATTAGAAACTATTGGAACTATTAGAACTATTGTAACATTGTAACTATTGGACTATTGTAACTATTGGGACTATTAGAACTATTGGAACTATTAGACTATTGTAACTAGTAACTATTGTAACTATTGATAAACTATTGGGACTATTGTAACTATTGGGACTATTATGAACTATTGAACTATTAGAACTATTTAAACTATTGTAACTATTGGACTATTGTGAACTATTGGGACTATTAGAACTATTGGAACTATTGGACTATTAGAAACTATTTAGAACTATTGGAACTATTAGAACTATTGTCAACTATTGTAACTATTGGAACTATTAGAACTATTGTAAACTATTGAACTATCTTGAACCATACCTCTAAACTTGAACCATAGCTCTAAACTTGAACCATACCTCTGACCTGAAAGGTCACTTAATTCCATGTACTGATCAATGGATGTTCTCCTCGGCATGCAGTGCAAAACACCTACATATCCAACTGATATTTCAATATGTCTCCCCACAAAATGTACAGTTAGTTATGATTGGAAGCTAGCATACAATAGATTCATGATTGGTAGCTAGCATACTGTCGATTCATTGTTCTCTACATGAAACATGAACATTATGAACATGATCTTGCCTGTTCCCCGTCTTGTTTTTTACATTTTTATTAATATTTATCTTTRTCTCTGCATCGTTGGAGAAGGACCCGTAAGTAAGCATTTCACTGTRAGTCTACACCTGTTGTTTACAAAGCATGTGACAAATACAATTATTTGACTTCCCGGAAATAAACCCTTGTACGATGTCAAGGTGAGGCTGTGAGTCTTGATGCCGAAGGTGTCCTAAAATGGCCACTGTAACCATGGAGATGTGTTGTGGGTTTTGAGCTCATCCTGGGCTTTGACATGTTTTGTATTACGTTGTGCTGGACAGAGATGTATGGGACCAGTGAGAGCAGCAGCTTAAGCCATTATTCCCCTGTGTTGGTGCCACCAGATAAACATCTAGTCCTCCTCTATGCGGGATGCTGTGTCCATTGAACCACACACTCTCTGCCAGTACAGTCTCTCTCTCTGCTCTCGCTCTCGCTCTCGCTCTCTCGCTCTCTCTCTCGCACTCTCTCTCTCTCTCTCTCTCTCTCTCTCTCAGTGTGTGTTTGTGTGTGTAAGAGGGAGAGGAGAAAGGGAGAGAGATATCGAGAAGAGAAATGGAGAGAGAGAGCGATTGCATCCACAGAGTGAGGGATGAGAGGGAGGAAAGGGTCCAACGAAGGCCGTCGCTTGATGTTTGTTGTTCCTCCCATGAGAGACAAAATCACACTCAGGCAGGAGGATGGGTAGGCTCCGCACCACTAGAGCCAAGCAGATTAAAACCTTGCAAGACAGCCACGCAGCTTACAGAGGGACAGCTGCACCGGCTTTAATGCAGTCCCTGGGRTGCGTCCCAAATGGCACCCTATTCCAGATCTAGTGCACTACTTTTGACCAGATCSCTATGAGCCCTGGTCAAAATTTGTGCACTATGTGGGGAATATGGTACCATTTTGGGACTCACATTCTGTATGGCTCTGCTCTCTGGTCACCGGAGCAGGGCCTGCATAGCTGCCCAGTGTGTGAGCCTAGCTCCTTGGCTGCACACCACACTCCCTTGCCTAGGCTGGATGATCCAAGCCAAAGTTCGAAAAGCAGGGCCTAAAATAGTGTATAAGAGATCATACAAAAGACRGCTGTGATTCTTCTGTGGATGATGTAAAAAATATTTGTGACTCGTTTCAGGAAACTAGGCATACAGTATGTCTCACGTCACTACTTCACAGGAGAGCCATTTGAACGTAAACTTAAAAATAAAAAATAAAAAAGCTTTTTTGGGCAGAAATACCTTCTGGAACTTGTTAACTTTCATGTGCTTTCATAACAAACTTGTATGCCATCTGCAAATATGAATACAATTGTTAATTTAGGAGCCTAGTTGGTTTAGCCATGGAAAAAAGACAGCAACCTAGCCATGATTGGCTGAGATAATGAGTGGGCTGGACATGCCGAGAGATGAGTTTGGATTGGTCTGCCGTGTAGCATGTTTCTGTCTATAACATGAGCTGGTCAGTATGTGTAGGTAATCCTGTCTATAACATGAGCTGGTCAGTATGTGTAGGTAATCCTGTCTATAACATGAGCTGGTCATATGTGTAGGTTATCCTGTCTATAACATGAGCTGGTCAGTATGTGTAGGTAATCCTGTCTATAACATGAGCTGGTCAGTATGTGTAGGTAAATCCTGTCTATAACATGAGGCTGGTCAGTTGTGTAGGTAATCCTGTCTATAACATGAGCTGGTCAGTATGTGTAGGTAATCCTGTCTATAACATGAGCTGGTCAGTATGTTAGGTAATCCTGTCTATAACATGAGCTGGTCAGTATTGTGTAGGTAATCCTCTTCTATAACATGGGCTGGTCAGTATGTAGTAGGTAATCATGGTCTTAACATGAGCTGGTCAGTATGTATAGGTAATCATGTCTATAACACGAGCTGGTCAGTATGGTAGGTAATCCTGTCTATAACATGAGCTGGTCAGTATGTGTAGGTAATCCTGTCTATAACATGAGCTGGTCAGTAATGTGTAAGGTAATCCTTTCTATAACATGAGCTGGTCAGTATGTGTAGGTAATCCTGTCTATAACATGAGCTGGTCAGTATGTGTAGGTAATCCTGTCTATAACATGAGCTGGTCAGTATGTGTAGGTAATCCTGTCTATAACATGAGCTGGTCAGTATGTGTAGGTAATCCTGTCTATAACATGAGCTGGTCAGTATGTGTAGGTAATCCTGTCTATAACATGAGCTGGTCAGTATGTGTAGGTAATCCTGTCTATAACATGAGCTGGTCAGTTGTATAGGTAATCCTGTCTATAACAGTGAGCTGGTCAGTATGTGTAGGTAATCCTGTTCTATAACATGGGCTGGTCAGTATGTATAGGTAATCATGTCTATAACATGAGCTGGTCAGTATGTATAGGTAATCATGTCTATAACACGAGCTGGTCAGTATGTGTAGGTAATCCTGTCTATAACATGAGCTGGTCAGTATGTGTAGGTAATCCTGTCTATAACATTAGCTGGTCAGTATGTGTAGGTAATCCTTTCTATACATGAGCTGGTCAGTATGTGTAGGTAATCCTGTCTATATACATGAGCTGGTCAGTATGTATAGGTAATCTTGTCTATAACATGAGCTGGTCGTATGTGTAGGTATCCTGTCTATAACATGGCTGGTCAGTAGTATAGGTAATCCTGTCTATCATGAGCTGGTCGTATGTATAGGTAATCATGTCTATAACACGAGCTGGTCAGTATGTGTAGGTAATCCTGTCTATAACATGAGCTGGTCAGTATGTGTAGGTAATCCTGTCTATAACATGAGCTGGTCAGTATGTGTAGGTAATCCTGTCTATAACATGAGCTGGTCAGTATGTGTAGTAATCCTGTCTATAACATGAGCTGGTCAGTATGTGTAGGTAATCCTTTCTAACGCAGCTTTATTGAAAGAGATCACGTAGAACTGCAGAAGTGTTGCTCTCCACTTTCTGGAGGACCGAGTTTTTGAATCAGTGGAATTCGAGTATGATAGCTAAGGAGATGGAGAAAATGCCGTTTTCTGGCTTTATTTCACTTGTGTGTCATCTGTTCGTCTGTTGTCCCGGTCTAGAATGGACAATAATAAGTCAGGTGTGTTGTCAGGTTTTAAGATGAACATCAAATAGTAGTAATGGTTGGTCAGGTTCTTAGAGAATCATAGTCAGGTATGTTGTCAGGTTCTTAGATGAACATCATAGTCAGTATTGTTGTCAGGTCTTAATGACATCATAAGCGGTATGTTTGTCAGGTCTTTAGATGACATCATGTGTATTTAAATGTGTGTGTGGTCCATGGTGTGGTGGTGTGTGTGTTGGTGTGTGTGGTTGTGTGTGGTGTGTGTGTGTGTGTGTGTGTTAATGTGTTGTGTGTGTGTGTATGTGGTAATGTGTCTGTATGTAATGTGTTGTGTGTGTAATGTGTGTG
>NC_036872.1:37097488-37100308 GCF_002910315.2 Salvelinus sp. IW2-2015
GGAGAAAGGAGGAGAGAGATATCGAGAAGAGAAATGAGAGAGAGAGCGATTGCATCCACAGAGTGAGGGATGAGAGGGAGGAAAGGGTCCAACGAAGGCCGTCGCTTGATGTTTGTTGTTCCTCCCATGAGAGACAAAATCACACTCAGGCAGGAGAATGGGTAGGCTCCGCACACTAGAGCCAAGCAGAGTTAAAACTTGCAAGACAGCCACGCAGCTTACAGAGGGACAGCTGCACCGGCTTTAATGCAGTCCCTGGTGCGTCCCAAATGGCACCCTATTCCAGATCTAGTGCACTACTTTTGACCAGATCCTATGAGCCCTGGTCAAAATTTGTGCACTATGTGGGGAATATGGTACCATTTTGGGACTCACATTCTGTATGGCTCTGCTCTCTGGTCACCGGAGCAGGGCCTGCATAGCTGCCCAGTGTGTGAGCCTAGCTCCTTGGCTGCACACCACACTCCCTTGCCTAGGCTGGATGATCCAAGCCAAAGTTCGAAAAGCAGGGCCTAAAATAGTGTATAAGAGATCATACAAAAGACGCTGTGATTCTTCTGTGTGATGATGTAAAAAATATTTGTGACTCGTTTCAGGAAACTAGGCATACAGTATGTCTCACGTCACTACTTCACAGGAGAGCCATTGAACGTAAACTTAAAAATAAAAAATAAAAAGCTTTTTTGGGCAGAAATACCTTCTGGAACTTGTTAACTTTCATGTGCTTTCATAACAAACTTGTATGCCATCTGCAAATATGAATACAATTGTTAATTTTAGGAGGCCTAGTTGTGTTTAGCCATGGAAAAAAGACAGCAACCTAGCCATGATTGGCTGAGATAATGAGTGGGCTGGACATGCCGAGAGAGATGAGTTTGGATTGGTCTGCCGTGTAAGCAGTTTTCTGTTCTATAACATGAGCTGGTCAGTATGTGTAGGTAATCCTGTCTATAACATGAGCTGGTAGTAGATTTGTGTAGGTAATCCTGTCTATAACATGAGCTGGTCAGTATGTGTAGGTAATCCTGTCTATAACATGAGCTGGTCAGTATGTGTAGGTAATCCTGTCTATAACATGAGCTGGTCAGTATGTGTAGGTATCCTGTCTATAACATGAGCTGGTCAGTATGTGTAGGTAATTCCTGTCTTATACATGAGCTGGTCAGTATGTGTAGGTAATTCCTGTCTATAACATGAGCTGGTCAGTATGTATAGGTAATCCTGTCTATAACATGAGCTGGTCAGTATGTGTAGGTAATCCTTTCTATACATGGGCTGGTCAGTATGTATAGGTAATCATGTCTATAAACATGAGCTGGTCAGTATGTATAGGTAATCATGTCTATAACACGAGCTGGTCAGTATGTGTAGGTAATCCTGTCTATAACATTAGCTGGTCAGTATGTGTAAGGTAATCCTGTCTATAACATGAGCTGGTCAGTATGTGTAGGTAATCCTTTCTATAACATGAGCTGGTCAGTATGTGTATGGTAATCCTGTCTATAACATGAGCTGGTCAGTATGTTATAGGTAATCCTTGTCTATAACATGAGCTGGTCAGTATGTGTAGGTAATCCTGTCTATAACATGGGCTGGTCAGTATGTATAGGTAATCATGTCTATAACATGAGCTGGTCAGTATGTATAGGGTAATTCTGTCTATAACAGAGCTGGTCAGTATGTGTAGGTAATCCTGTCTATAAACATGAGCTGGTCAGTATGTGTAGGAATCCTGTCTATAACATGAGCTGGTCAGTATGTGTAGGTAATCCTGTCTATAACATGGCTGGTCAGTATGTGTAGGTAATCCTGTCTATAACATGAGCTGGTCAGTATGTGTAGGTAATCCTGTCTATAACATGAGCTGGTCAGTATGTGTAGGTAATCCTTTCTAACGCAGCTTTATTGAAAGAGATCACGTAGAACTGCAGAAGTGTTGCTCTCCACTTTCTGGAGGACCGAGTTTTGAAATCAGTGGAATTCGAGTATGATAGCTAAGGAGATGGAGAAAATTCTGCCGTTCAATTGCAAATATGTCGACGAAATCGAAAAGAGAACAGATCTTCAAACTAAGGGCAACCATGGCATCCGTTACAGAGAGGGTGAAGCGTCCATCCATGTATGTAAGCGAGTCTAGCTAACTACATTTTCAGATATTACACATTTCTAATTTTGTCAGAAAGTCATTTTCATTTCAAGTTAAAGTGTACTGTTAGCGAGCTGGCTAATGTTAGCTGGCTGGCTCGCTAGCTAACGTTACATGTATGATCTGTGTAGTAATATTATTAGCATCTCAGAGCCATTTGCAATACTATTTACAGCCTAATGTTAGCTAGCTAACATTGCATTTGGTTGATTTGCTACCTACAGATTCATGCAGCGTAATGAGTTGGGATTATAGTTTATTGTTTAGCTAGCTAGCTACAAGCCTAAACAGAAGACTCCATTATACAATAAATCATTTCACTAGAATGTTTATGATTTCACTGCGACAACTGTCGATAGATGCAGAATAACTGACACATTTACAAACGCTCAACACCCGTTGAATATGGTCGTTGTCAGTAACCGTTGGCAGAAAAGCATAATTAAATTGCTGCCAGCAGCACAGTTGCTGTCACCAACAACGCTCTGGATAACATAAAAACAGCATAACCAGCTCTGCTAGGGCGAATAKAATTATCAGAGTGAGCTGTTCTCTCATTTGTGTCTCGAAGTATCTTGCAAGCTAGCCAACGTTAGCCAGTTTTTATTTTTTATTTTTTTATTTCACCTTTATTTAACCAGGTAGGCTAGTTGAGAACAAGTTCTCATTTGCAA
>NC_036872.1:37100388-37103537 GCF_002910315.2 Salvelinus sp. IW2-2015
CTTCGAACCTGCCAATATGCATGCGTGTGAACAGAAACGAGTTACACTGGAGTAAACAATAAACGTCCAATAACATGAGTAGAAAAAAAAGAATCTATAAATACAATGTGTGCATTATAAGGCTTAGGTAGGCAATAAAAAACACAGAAAAAAACAAATCAACAAAACAAAACCAAAAACCTCAGAAGATGTTTCACACAAAATCATAGTGCTATTGTGCTAATGACACTGTCGTCGTGCTAAAATTCGAGGCGAGTAGGGGCTCGAATCCCATAAGTTTATCTAACACCAATATTCCCATTACCAATTCGTTAAAGGGACAAGATGCATGTTACCTTTTTTTCAAAAACGTGGACAGCCTGCTTATTTGCTTATCATACATATAGCTAGAAGATGAGCAATGACCCTGAGCTAACACAGTTACCTACTTCACCCCACAATACTGTGCAACCTAATGAATAAGTGAAACTCTTAGGTAAATAGCAAACTGAATTGATCAGCCTTCTATCTCCTTAATCACAGAAGTTACATAGGTTCAGCTGAATTTAAAAACTAAACGAGAAATTGAAGCTCAAGTTCGCCCCATGAGAGTTAGTCTAGTAAGATTTAAACCTAGCCGACAGCTGTTGTCTATATCCTCTTCACTTCTCGCTAAAAACTATGTGGGTATTTAGTTTTGGAGGAATAAACACACCTCATGACAGAAGGATTCAGCATCTCGGCTGTTTCACTCCCAACCCCTATTGAGTCTCACTGATCTTGTCCTAGTGTCGCGAAACATGCGGGAACCGTCCAGGGTGGTGATGCTAGTCGGGCGTGCGGGTGCAGGCAGCGAACGGTTGAAAAGCATGCATTTGGTTTTACTAGCGTTTAAGAGCAGTTGGAGGCCACGGAAGGAGTGTTGTATGGCATTGAAGCTCGTTTGGAGGTTAGATAGCACAGTGTCCAAGTTAGCTTGGGTGCTTGACTGCTGTTAGGTCAGAATGTTCGAATCAACCCTACTCCTCGGCCACAGCGTCCGGTGTGCGCTGCGAACGCTCAGAGAGTGAAACGCTTTGAATTTACGAATGGACAATCTAACAACGCTCTTAAGTTTACAAATGCCACACTCTAGCACTCTGGCACAAACACAGCCATAGCCAACCAGCTTTTAGTCTTGACATCTTTGGTTAATACTTGACCTCACATTGGAATCCTTAAAGATATGGGTGGGGCTAAAGCTAAAGAGGGTGCGGATGATCCTGATTCGGTGTAGACAAAGAAGAGCTCTCCCGTATGTGTACCAAATCATTCAAGGGCCATTTTCTCAAAAGTGATTTAGTTTATCAACCTTTAAAGCAGAATTACTTTCCCATTGTTCCTCAACTGCAGTGTATGATATATAATTTTCTAGCTCATGGTCTCTACTTTTATCCAATGTAAAAAACACAATTTCTAATTTTGCTACATAAGTACGAATCGAGCCGGTCGGTCACATTTGTTGGTCTGATGTGATTAATAACGAGCTTCCAGACGCTGAAATTATGAAATAGCTTCTTCCAATTATTGATAAACATGCACCTGTTAAGAAACTGACTGTTAGAACTGTTAAGGCTCCATGGATTGATGAGGAATTGAAAAACTGTATGGTTGAAAGAGATGGGGCAAAAGGACTGGATAATAAGTCTGGCTGGACATCTGACTGGCTGACTTACTGCAAATTGAGAAATGATGTGACTAAACTCAACAAAAAGAAGAAGAAACTGTATTTTGAAGCCAAGAGCAATGATATAAAGAATGATGGAATAAAACTTTAGAGTACTAAATCATGGGCAGAAAGACTAATTCAACTCCACCTTTCATCGAATCAGATGGCTTATTCATCACAAAACCATTTGATGTTGGCAATTATTTTAATGATTACTTCATTGGCAAAGTGGGCAAACTTAGGCAGAAAATGCCAACAACAAACAGTGAGCCATCGTACTCATGTATAAAAACTAATAATGAAAGAAAAGCATTGCAAGTAAAAATTTTGTTAGTGTGGGAGAGGTGGAAAAATTATTGTTATTGACCAATAACGACAAACCTCCTGGCATTGACAACTTAGATGGAAAGCTACTGAGGATGGTAGCTGACTCTATAGCCACTCCTATCTGTCATGTCTTTTATCTGAGCCTAGAGGAAAGTCTTTGTCCTCAGGCCTGGAGGGAAGCCAAAGTAATTCCACTACCCAAGAGTGGTTCTAACAGCAGACCAATCAGCTTGCTGCCAGCTCTTAGCAAACTGTTGGAAAAATTGTGTTTGACACAATACAACGCTACCTCTCTGTAAACAAATTACCAACAGACTTTCAGCATGCTTATAGAGAAGGGCACTTAACATGTACTGCACTGACACAAATGACTGATGATTGATTGAAAGAAATTGATAAGAAGAAGATTGTGGGAGCTGTACTGTTAGATTTCAGTACAGCCTTTGATATTATTGACCATAACCTGTTGAGAAAACGGATGTTATGACTTTTCAACCTCTGCCAAATCATGGATTTAGAGCTATCTATCTAATAGAACTTAGAGGGTTTTCTTTAATGGAAGCATCTCTAATGCCAAACATGTAGTGTGGTGTACCGCAGGGCAGCTCTCTAGGCCCTCTACTCTTTTCTATTTTTCCCATCTTACTACCCATTGAAGTTACAGTATATGTTTTGACCATGACAGTATGCAGTCATAAGGTAACACCAATTAATTTAGT
Organism: Salvelinus sp. IW2-2015; assembly: GCF_002910315.2. NCBI lineage: Eukaryota > Metazoa > Chordata > Actinopteri > Salmoniformes > Salmonidae > Salvelinus > Salvelinus sp. IW2-2015. The sequence continues at coordinate 37,103,122 of NC_036872.1, forward strand.
CTTCCTCAACTTGTTCCAACAGCCACACCATTCTTACCGATTCAGCTGAGGTTCTAGAAACTTAGGAATGATTTGTACTAAATACAATGCTCTTAGTTTTAGAGATGTTCAGGACCAATTTATTACTGGCGCACCCATTCCAAAAACAGACTTGCAACTCTTTAAGGGTTTTCAGTGGACTTCATTAGCTGTGTTGTGGTTGGTAATATGGTGGAATGGCCAGCGCAAGGTCCATTTGCTTAAAAATAGAAAAGAGTAGAGGGCCTAGAGAGCTGCCCTGCGGTACACCACACTACATGTTTGGCATTAGAGATGCTTCCATTAAAGAAAACCCTCTAAGTTCTATTAGATAGATAGCTCTAAATCCATGATTTGGCAGAGGTTGAAAAGTCATAACATCCGTTTTCTTCAAAGGT
>NC_036872.1:37103987-37106392 GCF_002910315.2 Salvelinus sp. IW2-2015
AGAGGTCTGGCTATAATAAAGAGATACTCTGCTTTTTTGACACACTCCACAAAGCAAGTCCTGCAGGCTCTAGTTTGATCTTATCTTGATTATTGTCCAGTCATACGATCAAGTGCTGCAAAGAAAGACCTAGTTATGCTGCAGCTGGCCCAGAACAGAGCGGAACATCTTGCTCTTAATTGTAATCAGTTGGAAAATATTAATACTATGCATGTCAGTCTATCTTGGCTAAGAGTTGAGGAAAGACTGACTGGACACTTCTTGTTTTTACCACCAAGCACCATGAAGACCAATGAGCTCTCCAAACAGGTCAAGGACAAAGTTATGGAGAAGTACAGATCAGGGGTGCGTTATAAAAAAATATCTGAAACTTTGAACATCCTACGGAGCACCATTAACTCCATTATTTGTCACACCCTGACCTTAGAGATCCTTTTATTTCTCTATTTGGTTAGGTCAGGGTGTGACTAGGGTGGGCATTCTAGTTTTTCGTTTTCTAACGAATAACGTGACATTATTAAAAAATGGAAAGAATATGGCACCACAACAAACCTGCCAAGAGAGGGCCGCCCACCAAAACTCGCGGACCAGGAAGGGAGGGCATTAATTAGAGAGGCAACAAAGAGACCAAAGATAACCATGAAGGAGCTGCAAAGCTCCACAGCGGAGATTGGAGTATCTGTCCATAGGACCACTTTAAGCCGTACACTCCGGGCTTTGACTAGGCCATTCCAAAACATTTAAATGTTTCCCCTTAAACCACTCAAGTTTTGCTTTAGCAGTATGCTTAGGTCATTGTCCTGCTGGAAGGTGAACCTCCGTCCCAGTCTCAAATCTCTGGAAGACTGAAACAGGTTTCCCCTCAAGAATTTCCCTGTATTTAGTGCCATCCATTACTCCTTCAATTCTGTCCAGTTTCCAGTCCCTGCTGATGAAAAACATCCCCACAGCAAGATGCTGCCACCACCATGCTTCACTGTGGGGATGGTGTTCTCGAGGTGATGAGAGGTGTTGGGTTTGTGCCAGACATAGCATTTTCCTTGATGGCCAAAAAGCAAGATTTTAGTGTCATCTGACCACAGTACCTTCTTCCATATGTTTTGGGGAGTCTCCCACATGCCTTTTGGCAAACACCATACCTGTTTGCTTATTTTTTTTTTTAAGCAATGGCTTTTTTCTGTCCACTCTTCTGTAAAGCCCAGCTCTGGGGAGTGTACGGCTTAAAGTGGTCCTATGGACAGATACTCCAATCTCCGCTGTGGAGCTTTGCAGCTCCTTCATGGTTATCTTTGGTCTCTTTGTTGCCTCTTAATTAATGCCCTCCCTTCCTGGTCCGCGAGTTTTGGTGGGCGGCCCTCTCTTGGCAGGTTTGTTGTGGTGCCATATTCTTTCCATTTTTTTAATAATGTCACGTTATTCGTTAGAAAACGAAAAACTAGAATGCCCACCCTAGTCACACCCTGACCTAACCAAATAGAGAAATAAAAGGATCTCTAAGGTCAGGGTGTGACAAATAATGGAGTTAATGGTGCTCCGTAGGATGTTCAAAGTTTCAGATATTTTTTTATAACGCACCCTGATCTGTACTTCTCCATAACTTTGTCCTTGACCTGTTTGGAGAGCTCATTGGTCTTCATGGTGCTTGGTGGTAAAAACAAGAAGTGTCCAGTCAGTCTTTCCTCAACTCTTAGCCAAGATAGACTGACATGCATAGTATTAATATTTTCCAACTGATTACAATTAAGAGCAAGATGTTCCGCTCTGTTCTGGCCAGCTGCAGCATAACTAGGTCTTTCTTTGCAGCACTTGATCGTATGACTGGACAATAATCAAGATAAGATCAAACTAGAGCCTGCAGGACTTGCTTGTGGAGTGTGTCAAAAAAGCAGAGTATCTCTTTATTATAGCCAGACCTTCCCATCTGTACACCCATTGAATGTACAGTATAATGTTTTGACCATGACAGTATGCAGTCTAAGGTAACACCAATAATTTAGTCTCCTCAACTTGTTCAACAGCCACACCATTCTTACCAGATTCAGCTGAGGTCTAGAACTTAGGGAATGATTTGTACTAAATACAATGCTCTTAGTTTTAGAGATGTTCAGGACCAATTTATTACTGGCCACCCATTCCAAAAACAGACTGCAACTCTTTGTTAAGGGTTTTCAGTGACTTCATTAGCTGTGTTGCTGGTTGTATATGGTGGAATGCAGCGGCAGGTCATTGTTAAAAATAGAAAGAGTAGAGGGCCTAGAGAGCTGCCCTGCGGTACACCACACTACATGTTTGGCATTAGAGATGCTTCCATTAAAGAAAACCCTCTAAGTTCTATTAGATAGATAGCTCTAAATCCATGATTTGGCAGAGGTTGAAAAGTCATAACATCCGTTTTCTTCAAAGGT
>NC_036872.1:37110974-37147104 GCF_002910315.2 Salvelinus sp. IW2-2015
AGACCTCAATCCAAATGAGAATCTGTGGTATGACTTAAAGATTGCTGTACACCAGCAGAACCCATCCAACTTGAAGGAGCTGGAGCAGTTTTGCCTTGAAGAATGGGCAAAAATCCCAGTGGCTAGATGTGCCAAGCTTATATAGACATACCCCAAGAGACTTGCAGCTGTAATTGCTGCAAAAGGTGGCTCTACAAAGTATTGACTTTGGGGGGGGGTGAATAGTTATGCATGTTCAAGTTTTCTGTTTTTCTGTCTTATTTCTTGTTTGTTTCTCAATAAAAAATATTTTGCATCTTCAAAGTGGTAGGCATGTTGTGTAAATCAGATGATACAAACCCCCCCCAAAATACATTTTAATTCCAGGTTGTAAGGCAACAAAATAGGAAAAATGCCAAGGGAGTGAATACTTTCACAAGCCACTGTATAAAGTGCATGGTGAAATTATTCAGACCCCTTGACTTCTTCCACATTTTGTTATGTTACAGCTTTATTCTAAAATGGATTAAATAGTTTTTCCCCCTCACCAATCTACTCACAATACCCCATAATGACAAAGCAAAAACAGGTTTTTAGACATTTTCGCAAATGTTTTAAAAACAAAACACTGAAATATCACATTTACATAAGTATTCAGACCCTTTACTCTGTACTTTGTTGAAGCACCTTTCGCAGCGATTACAGCCTTGAATATTCTTGCGTGACGCTACAGTTTATGCCATTCTTCTCTGCAGATCCCATCAAGCTCTATCAGGTTGTATGGGGAGCGTCGCTGCACACCAATTTTCAGGTCTCTCCGTAGATGTTCGATCGAGTTCAAGTCCGGGCTCTGGCTGGGCCACTCAAGGACATTCAGAGACTTGTCCAAAAGCCACTCCTGCGTTGCCTTGGCTGTGTGCTTAGGGTCGTTGTCCTGTTTCCCTCAGTCCCTGCCGTTGAAAAAATAACACAGTATGGTGCTGCCACCACCATGCTTCACCGTAGGGATGGTGCCAGGTTTCCTCCAGACGTGACACTTGGTATTCAGGCCAAAGAGTTCAATCTTGATTTCATCAGACCAGAGAATCTTGTTTCTCATGGTCTGAGAGTCCTTACAGTGCCCTTTGGCAAACTCCAAGTGGGCTGTCATGTGCCTTTTCCCGATGAGTAGCTTCTATCTGGCCCCTCTTCCATAAATGCCTGATTGGTGGAGTGCTGCAAAGATTGTTGTCCTTCTGGTAGGTTCTCCCATCTCCACAGAGGACCTCTGAAGCTCTGTCAGAGTGAGCATAGAGTTCTTGGTCACTTCCCTGACCAAGGACTTACTCCCCCTATTGCTCAGTTTGGCCGGGCGGCCAGCTCTAGGAAGAGTCTTGGTGGTTCCAAACTTATTCCATTTAAGAACGATGGAGGCCACTGTGTTCTTGGGGACTTTCAATGCTGCAGAAATGTTTGGTGTCCTTCCCCAGATTTGTGCCTCGACACAATCCTGTCTCAGAGCTCTACCGACATTTCCTTCGACCACATGGCTATGTTTTTGCGCTGACATGCACTATCAACTGTTGGACCTTAATGCTGCACTTAGGTTGGAGTCATTAAAATTCGTTTGTCAACCACTCCACAAATTTCTTGTTAACAAACTATAGTTTTGGCAAGTTGGTTTGGACATTTACTTTGTGCATGACACAAGTCATTTTTCCAATAATTGTTTACAGACAGATTATTTAACTTATAATTCACTGTATCACAATTCCAGTGGGTCAGAAGTTTATTGCATACACTAAGTGGACTGTACCTTTAAACAGCTTGGAAAATTCCAGAAAATAATGTCATGGCTTTAGAAGCTTCTGATAGGCAAATTGACGTCATTTGAGTCAGTTGGAGGTGTACCTGTGGATGTATTTCAAGGCATACCTTCAAACTCAGTGCCTCTTTGCTTGACATCATGGGAAAATCAAAAGAAATCAGCAAAGACCTCATAAAAACATTGTAGACCTCCACAAGTCTGGGTCATCCTTGGGAGCAATTTCCAAACGCCTGAAGGTACCACGTTCTTCTGTACAAACAATAGTACGCAAGTATAAACACCATGGGACCACGCAGCCGTCATACCACTCAGGAGGAGACGCGTTCTGTCTCCTAGAGATTAACGTACTTGGTGCAAAAAGTGCAAATCAATCGCAGAACAACAGCAAAGGACCCTGTGAAGATGCTGGAGAAAACAGGTACAAAAGTATCTATATCCACAGTAAAACAAGTCCTATATCGACATAACCTGAAAGGCCGCTCAGCAAGGAAGAAGGCACTGCTCCAAAAATAGAACTGTTTGGCCATAATGACCATCGTTTTGTTTGGAGGAAAAGGGGGAGGCTTGCAAAGCCGATGAACACCATCCCAACCATGAAACACAGGGGTGGCAGCATCATGTTGTGGGGGTGCTTTGCTGCAGGAGGGACTGGTGCACTTCACAAAATTAGATGGCATCATGAGGGAGGAAAATGATGTGGATATATTGAAGCAACATCTCAAGAAACATCAGTCAGGAAGTTAAATCTTGGTCGCAAATGGGTCTTCCAAATGACAATGACCCAAGCATACTTCCAAAGTTGTGGCAAAATGGCTTAAGGACAACAAAGTCAAGGTATTGGAGTGGCCATCACAAAGCCCTGACCTCAAACCATAGAAAAGTTGTGGGCAGAACTGAAAAAGCGTGTGCGTGCAAAGAGGCCTACAACTGACTCAGTTACACCAGCTCTGTCAGGAGGAATGGGCCAAAATTCACCCAATTTATTGTAGGAAGTTTGTGGAAGGCTACCCGAAACGTTTGACTCAAGTTAAACAATTTAAAGGCAATGCTACCAAATACTAATTGAGTGTACTGTATGTAAACTTCTGACCCACTGGGAATGTGATGAAAGAAATGAAAGCTGAAATAAATGACTCTCTCTACTATTATTCTGACATTTCACATTCTTACAATTAAGTGGTGATCCTAACTGACCTAAGACAGGGATTTATTACTAGGATTAAATGTCAGGAATTGTGAAAAACTGAGTTTAAATGTATTTGGCTCAGGTGTATGTAAACTTCTGACTTCAACTGTATCTAGTCAGGTGTGTTCCTTTCCAAATCATGTCCAATCAATTGAATTTACCACTCCAATCAAGTTGTAGAAACATCTCAGGGATGATTAATGGAAACAGATGCCCCTGAGCTCATATTCGAGTCTCATAGCAATGGGTCTGAATACTTATGTAAATACGTTTTTTCTTTTTTTTATATTGAATAAACTAGCAAAAATGTATACAAAGCAGTTTTAACTTTGTCATTATGGGGTATTGTGTGTAGATTGATGAGGACATTTTTATTATTTAATCCATTTTAGAATAAGGCTGTAACGTAACAAGATGTGAAAAAAGTCAAGGGGTCTGAATACTTTCTGAATGCACTGTACCTTTTTAGATGAGGAGGTGGATCAGTGTTGATTCTATGAATTCAGTGAATATTTTATAGTCACCATTGTGTTTTTTTGTGTTTTCCATCTCGTGTTGCTGGCTGATGATTATGGGGCGTTTCAATATTGTCTCTAAATGAGGGGTCTTCCAGGAGCTTGTCATGCAGAGCGGCTGATTGCTGAATTCTTTACCTCAGGGGATAAGGACCATTATCGTTTGTTATCCACAGAAATGTGCAGTGGAGAGAGTGAAAGGGAGACATAGACATAGAGAAAGATGGAGAGAGATATAGATAAAGGGGGAGAGAGACATACAACCAGCATTGTTCAGAATTAAAGAAAGAGGAGAGAGCGATAAAGATAGAGAGGAGGGAAGAGCAAAGAGGAGAGAGTGAAATAGAACAAAAGCGAGGAGGGAGAGAATGAGACAAAGAAGAGAGAATGAGAGAAAAAAGAGAAATAATTATCTTTCTCTCTCGCTCTCTCCTTCTCTCTCTCTCTCCTTCTCTCTCTCTCTTTCTCTACTTCTCTCCTTCTCTTGCTCTATCTTTCTCTCCTTCTCTCTCCTGTCTCTCATGCTCTCTTCTTCTCTCACTCTCTTTCTCTCCTTCTCCTATTGCCTAAGCAAGTAAAGTAGAAAATAAAAATCCATTAAACATTACACTCACAAAAGTTCCAAAAGAATAAAGCCATTTTAAAGTACAAAAGGTAAAATAAATAAACATACTGTACATATGGGTTGTATTTACAAAGGTATTTGTTCTTCACTGGTTGCCCTTTTTCTTGTGGCAACAGGTCACGAATCTTGCTGCTGTGATGGCAAACTGTGGTATTTCACCCAGTATATATGAGAGTTGATCAACATTGGGTTTGTTTTCTAATTCTTTGTGGATATCTCTCTCTCTCTCTCTCTCTCTCTCTCTCTCTCTCTCTCTCTCTCTCTCTCTCTCTCTCTCTCTCTCTCTCTCTCTCTCTCTCTCTCTCGTCTTTCTAGAGGACCACTTCACCATTCCCTCCTACATTTATCACCTCTCCTCGGAGTGAGTTTCATTTGCAGCAAACAGATGTAAGAGAATCCATATAGTAGCTGAGTGTCAAAAATAGTACCCTATTCGACGATATAGTGCACTACTACCGATATGGCCCTAGTTCAACGTAGTACACTATGTAGGGAATAGGGTGCCATTTGGGACATTGCACTGACTTCTATGCTCTGGCATAAATAAACCGTTCCCTGTACACAGCAGAAAACAATGTCTAATACATATTCAAAGACCAGTTAGTAAGAAAATGGATTTTGAAGGTCTGTAGGCTTGCCAAACTATTCAACCCCTTGGCATTTTTCCTATTTTTTTGCCTTACAACCTGGAATTAAAATAGATTTTGGGGGGGTTTGTATCATTTGATTTATACAACATGCTTACCACTTTGAAGATGCAAAATATTTTTTATTGTGAAATAAACAAGAAATAAGACATAAAAACAGAAAACTTGAGCATGCATAACTATTCACCCCCCCTCCCTCAAAGTCAATACTTTGTGGAGCCACCTTTTGCAGCAATTACAGCTGCAAGTCTCTTGGGGTATGTCTCTATAGGCTTGACACATCTAGCCATTGGGATTTTTGCTCATTCTTCAAGGCAAAACTGCTCCAGCTCCTTCAAGTTGGGTGGGTTTCGCTAGTGTACAGAAATCTTTAAGTCACACCACAGATTCTCATTTGGATTGAGGTCTGGGCTTTGACTAGGCCATTCCAAGACATTTAAATGTTTCCCCTTAAACCACTCGAGTGTTGCTTTAGCAGTAGGCTTAGGGTCATTCTCCTGCTGGAAGGTGAACCTCCGTCCCAGTCTCAAATCTCTGGACGATGGAAAAAGGTTTCCCTCAAGAATTTCCCTGTATTTAGGGAAATCATTCCTTCAATTCTGTCCAGTTTCCCAGTCCCTGCCGATGAAAAACATCCCCACAGCAGGATGCTGCCACCACCATGCTTCACTGTGGGGATGTTGTTCTCGGGGTGATGAGAGGTGTTGGGTTTGCGCCAGACATAGCATTTTCCTTGATGGCCAAAAAGCAAGATTTTAGTGTCATCTGACCACAGTACCTTCTTCCATATGTTTGGGGAGTCTCCCACATGCCTTTTGGCAAACACCAAACGTGTTTGCTCATTCTTTTCTTTAATAAGCAATGTTTTTTCTCTGGCCACTCTTCCGTAAAGCCCAGTTCTGTGGAGTGTACGGATTAAAGTGGTCCTATGGATAGATACTCCAATCTCCGCTGTGGAGCTTTGCAGCTCCTTCAGGGTTATCTTTGGTGTCTTTGTTGCCTCTCTGATTAATGCCCTCCTTACCTGGTCCGTGAGTTTTGGTGGGCGGCCCTCTCTTGGCAGGTTTGTTGTGGTGGCATATTCTTTCCATTTTTTAATAATGGATTTAATGGTGCTCTGTGGGATGTTGACAGTTTCAGATATTTTATTAGAACTCAACCCTGATCTGTACTTCTCCACAACTTTGTTCCTGACCTGTTTTGAGAGCTCKTTGGTCTTCATGGTGCCGCATGCTTGGTGGTGCCTCTTGCTTAGTGGTGTTGCAGACTCTGGGGCCTTTCAGAACAGGTATATATACTGAGATCATGTGACACTTAGATTGCACACAGGTGGACTTTATGTAACACATTTTGTGACCTCTGAGGGTAATTGGTTGCACCAGATCTAATTTAGGGGCTTCAAAGCAAAGGGGGTGAAAACATATGCTCACACCACTTTTCATTTTTTTTTATTTCACTTCACCAATTTGGAATATTTTGTGTATGTCCATTACATGAAATCCAAATCAGAATCAATTTAAATTACAGGTTGTAATGCAACAAAATAGGAAAAACACCAAGGGGGATGAATACTTTTGAAAGGCACTGTACTATGAACAGACTGAGACAGCATCACTGTGAGTGTGATAGATAGAAGCAGAATGGGAGAGAACGAGAGAGATAGAGAGAGAACGGTCCGCTTTTAAAATGTCTCTATTCCCTATTCTGCCCAGTGCCGTGTGTTGAATGTGCCAGAACATGACATATTCTATTATTATACTACACGTAGATAGTGCACTGACTCCTTGTACAGTAAGTCTTTACCGAGTATATTTTCAAAGTCAAAGTGAGAGGTTTCTCCCAGGCCTGAAGTGATTCATCTTTTTATCCAGACTCTGATTTTTAGCGCTCTGTCATGTATGGTGACTGGGCTTTTGTTTCCGTCTGAATGGATCTGAGAGGGTGATGTGCTGATGGGTTGGCAGAGAAGTGGTGCTGAAGGTAAGGAGAGTGAATGATGTGCTGAGGGGTTGGCAGAGAAGTGGTGCTGAAGGTAAGGAGAGTGAATACAGACCGTGCCTACCAAATGTCTTCCTATTCCCTATTTAGTGGTCTTCTTTTGACCAGGACCCGAACATATGAATGAATGAACAAACAAATGCATGCTTGAGACTCGTTAAACAAAATGAGACTCAAAAGCAAAAACGTACCACTTGCTTGCCAGGATGTCATGATAAACATCTGAACCTGTAAATAGACAAAAAACAGTTCATGTGCTGAACAGGATGTGGTTAATCTCCCATCTCACTGATCTAGAGGTTAATCTCCCACCTCACTGATCTAGAGGTTAATCTCCCATCTCACTGAACTAGAGGTTAATCTCCCACCTCACTGAACTAGAGGTTAATCTCCCACCTCACTGAACTAGAGGTTTTTTTTTTTTTTTTTTTTTTTTTTTTTTTTTTTTTTAGAATTTTGTTTTTTTTTTTTTTTTTTTTTTTTTTTTTTTTTTTTTTTGTTTTTTTTTTGTTTTTCCTTCTACATCTTCCCATCTCACTGATCAGAGGTTAATCTCCCATCCTCACTGATCTAGAGGTTAATCTCCCATCTCACTGAACTAGAGGTTAATCTCACCATCAACTGACTAGAGGTTAATCTCCCACTCACTGAACTAGATGTTAATCTTCTCTCATGAACTAGAGGTTAATCCTCCATCTCACTGAACTAGAGGTTAATCTCCCATCTCACTGATCTAGAGGTTAATCTCCACCTCACTGAACCTGAGGTTAATCTCCCACCTCGACGTGAAACTAGAGGTTAATCTCCCTCCCCACTGACTAGAGGTTAATCTCCATCTCACTGAATAGAGGTTAATCTTCCACTCATGAACTAGAGGTTAACTTTCCATCTCACTGATCTAGAGGTTAATCTCCCACGTCACTGAACAGATGTTATCTCCTTCACTGAACTAGAGGTTAATCTCCCATCTCACTGAACTAGAGGTTAATCTCCCATCTCACTGAATACTAGAGGTTAATCTCCCATCTCAACTGACTAGAGGTTAATCTCCCACCTCACTGAACTAGAGGTTAATCTCCCACCTCACTGAACTAGAGGTTAATCTCCCATCTCACTGAACTAGAGGTTAATCTCCCATCTCACTGAACTGAGGTTAATCTCGCATCTTCACTGAACTAGAGGTTAATCTCCCATCTCACTGAACTAGAGGTTTAATCTCCGCATCTCAAACTGATCTAGAGGTTCATCTCCATCTCACTGAACTAGAGGTTAATCTCCCATCTCACTGATCTAGAGGTTAATCTCCATCTCAACTGAACCTAGAGGTATCTCCACTCCGATGAGGTTATCTCCTCACTGAACTAGAGGTTAATCTCCCATCTCACTGAACTAGAGTTAATCTCCATCTCACTGAACTAAGAGGTTAATCTCCCATCTCACTGATCTAGAGGTTAATCTTCCATCTCACCGACTAGAGGTTAATCTCCCATCTCACTGAACTAGAGATAATCTCCCATCTCACTGAACTAGAGGTTATACTTTCCATCTCACTGATCTAGAGGTTAATCTCCATCTCACTGATCTAGAGGTTAGTCTTCCATCTCACTGTACTAGAGGTTAATTCCCATCTCACTGAACTAGAGGTTAATCTTCCATTTTACTGATCTTGACGGTTTTGTACTCTTCCATCTCACTGAACTAGATGTTATCTCCCATCTCACTGAACTAAGAAGGTTAATCTCCTCACTGAATGAAAGTTATGCTACATCCACTGAACTGAGGTTGATCTTCCATCTCATTGATAGATGTTTCAATCTTCCATCTCACTGAACTAGAGGTTAATCTCATCTCACTGAACTAGAGGTGAATCTCCATCTCACCTGAAATAGAGGTACTTAAATCATCCCCCATCTCACTGAACTAGAGATTAATACTCCGCACTCACCAATGGAACTAGAGTTAATCCTCTCATTTTCACTGATCTAAGAGTTAATCTCCCATCCTTCACTGAACTAGAGGTTAATCATTCCCATCTCACTGACAACTAGAGTTCAATCTTCCATTTTACTGATCTAGAGGTTAATCTCCCATCTCACTAACTAGAGATTAATCTTCCATCTCACTGGACTAGAGATTAATCTTCCATTTTACTGATCTAGAGGTTAAATCTCCACATCTCCACTGAACTAGAGGTTAATCTCCCATCTCACTGAACTAAGGGTTAATCTTCCATTTTACTGATCTAGAGGTTTAATCTCCCATCTCACTGAACTAGAGGTTAATCTCCCATCTCACTGAACTAAGAGGTTAATCTCCCATCTCACTGAATAGAGGTTAATCTTCCATTTTACTGATCTAGAGGTTAATCTTCCCATCTCACTGAACTAGAGGTTAATCTCCCCATTCAACTGACTATGAGGTAATCTCTCAAACTCACTGAATCTAGGAGGTTAACTCCGTTCCATCTTCACTGATACTAGAGACAACTCTCCTCCCATCTCACTGAACTAGAGTTTATCTCCCATCTCACTGAACTAGAGGTTGATCTCCCATCTCACTGACCAGAGGTTAATCTCAATTTTACTGATTAGAGGTTAATCTCCCATCTCACTGAAACTAGAGATTAATCTTCCATTTTACTGAGCTAGAGGTTAATTCTCTCCCATTTTACTGATCTAGCGGGTTAATCTTCCCATCTCACTGAACTAGAGGTGAATCTTCCATCTCACTGAACAGTAGGTTAATCTCCCATCCATGAACCTAGAGGTTAATCTCCATCTCACTGACGCTAGAGGTTAATCTCCCATCTCACTGAACTAGAGGCTTAATCTCCCATCTCACTGATCTAGACGGTTAATCTCCCATCTCACTGATGCGTAGAGGGTTTAATCCTCCATCTCCACTGAACTAGAGGTTAATCTCCCATCTTCTACTGATCTAGAGGTTTTAATCTCCCATCTCACTGATCTAGAGGTTAATCCCCATCTCACTGATCTAGAGGTTAATCTCCCATCTCACTGATCTAGAGGTTAATCCTCCATCTCACTGAACTAGAGGTTAATCTCCCATCTCACTGAACTAGAGGTTAATCTCCCATCTCACGACTAGAGTGAATCTCCATCTCACTGATCTAGAGTTAATCCCTCCATCTCACTGATCTAGAGGTTAAATCTCCCATCTCACTGATCTAGAGGTTAATCCTCCATCTCACTGATCTAGAGGTTAATCCCATCTCACTGAACTAGAGGTTAATCTCCCATCTCACTGATCTAGAGTTAACTCCATCTCCTGAACTAGAGGTTAATCTCCATCTGCACTGATGGGTAATCTCCAATCTCACTGACCTAGAGTTAATCTCCATCTCACTGAACTAGGGTTAATTCTTCCGATCTCACTGAACTAGAGGTTAATCTTCCATCTCACTAAACTAGAGGTTTAATCCTCCATCTCATGAACTAGAGTTAATCTCCCATCTCACTGATCTAGAGTTAATTCCAATCTCACTGACCTAGAGGTTAATCCTCCATCTCACTGAACTAGAGGTTAATCTCCCATACTCCACTGAACTAGAGGTTAATTCCCATCTCATGATCTAGAGGTTAATCTCCCATCTCACTGACCTAGAGGTTAATCTCCCATCTCACTGACTAGAGGTTAAATCTCCCATCTCACTGACCTAGAGGTATCTCCCATCTCACTGATATTAGAGGTTTAATCTCCCATCTCACTGACCTAGAGGTTAATCTCCCATCTCACTGACCTAGAGTTAATCTCCCTCTCCTGAATTAGAGGTTAATCTCCCATCTCAACTGACCTAGAGTTAATCTCCCAATCTCACTGAACTAGAGGTTAATCTCCATCTCACTGAACCTAGAGGTTAATCTCCACCATCTCACCTGAACTAGAGGTTAATCTCCCATCTCACTGACCTAAGAGGTTAATCTCCCATCTCACTGAACTAGAGGTTAATCTCCTCTCACTGAACTAGAGGTTAATCTCCCATCTCACTGAACTAGAGGTTAATCTCCCATCTTCACTGAACTGGAGATTCATCTCCCATCTCACTGAACTAGAGGTTATTCTCCCATCTCACTGAACTAGAGGTTAATCTCCCATCTCACTGAACTAGAGGTTAATCTCCCATCTCACTGAACTAGAGGTTAATCTCCCATCTCACTGACCTAGAGGTTAATCTCCCATCTCACTGAACTAGAGGTTAATCTCCCATCTCACTGAACTAGAGGTTAATCTCCCATCTCACTTGAACTAGAGGTTAATTCCCATCTCACTGACTAGAGGTTAATCTCCCCATCTCACTGAACTAGAGGTTAATCTCCCATCTCACTGAACTGGAGATTAACTTCCATCCTTTACTGGAATTAGAGGTAAGTGAACGGGTGGCAAACATGCAGCCTTTCAGATGATTTAATATGGCCCGCCATGATCTCTCAGTAAAATAAGTAAAATAATTGATAAGTAAATTATATATATTTTTTATGTTGGATGGGGAGCGTTGCACAGCTATTTTCTGGTCTCTCCAAAGATGTTCGATCGGGTTCAAGTTGGGGCTCTGACTGGGCCTCTCAAGGACATTCAGAAACTTGTCCCGAAGCCACTGCTGCGTTGTCTTGGCTGTGTGCTTAGGTTCATTATCCCGTTGGAAGGTTAACCTTTGGTCCCAGTCTGAGGTCCTGAGAGCTCTGGAGCAGGTTTTTCTTCAAGGATCTCTCTGTACTTCGCTCCGTTCATCTTTCCCTCGATCCTGACTAGTCTCCCAGTCCCAGCCGCTAAAAAAACATCCCACAGCATGATGCTGCCACCGCCATGCTTCACCGTAGGGATGGTGCTAGGTTTCCTCCAGATTCAGGCCAAAGACTTCAATCTTGATTTCATCAGACCAGAGTCCTTTAGGTATCTTTTGGCAAACTCCAAGTGGGCTTTCATGTGCCTTTTACTGAGGAGTGGCTTCTGTCTTGCCACTCTACCATAAAGGAGTGCTGCAGCGATGGTTTTCCTTCCGGAATGTTCTCCCATCTCCACAGAGGAACTTTGGAGCACTGTCGCAGTGACCATTGGGTTCTTGGTCACCTCCCTGACCAAGGCCCTTCTCCCCCGATTGCTCAGTTTGGCCGGACGGCCAGCTCTAGGAAGAGTCCTGGTAGTTAAAAATGTATTCCATTTAAGAATAATAGAGGTCACTATGTTATTGGGAATCTTAAATGCTGCAGAATTTTTTTGAATCCTGTCTCAGAGCTGTAGGGACAATTTCTTGGACCTCATGGCTTGGTTGTTGCTCTGACATGTACTGTCAACTGTGGAACTTTACATAGACAGGTGTGTGCCTTTCCAAATCATATCCAATTAATTAAATTTACCACAGATGGACTCCAATAGAGTTGTAGAAACATCTCAAGCATGATCAATGGAAACAGGATGCACCTGAGCTCAATTTCGAGTCTCATAGCAAAAGATCTCAATACTTATGTAAGTAAGGTATTTCTGTTTTTTGTTTTGTATAAAAACATGTTTTTGCTCTGTCATTATGTGGTTTTGTGTGTAGATAGTGTGTAAGAGGATTACATTTAAAAAAATCCATTATAGAATAAGGCTGTAACATAACAAAATGTGGAAAAAGTCAAGGGGTCTGAAAACCTTCCCGAATGCACTGTATATACCCATTGATTCTTGAATATTGTAATTTATAAATGTGTCTTGAGCTTAGTTCAACTGTTATACCCCATCAGAACCCAAAATATAAGCTTGTTTTACTCCATGTTTGAAAATATTGCAATTGTAAACAAACACAGTATATCTTCAAAACATGGTTAAAACCAAAATTGTTGATCTCATGGATGGTCAGTTCTTGCATCCATAGCCCCGTCTATGAATTTCAGAGTGGTTACATTTCTTCAGCCCAATTCCTCAGCTGTTCAACAAAAACAGTGACACATGATATAACAATACAGGGCGAGACCCAGATGCAGACACGGGAGGCAGATGGTTTGAGTCTCTGATATTTATTTTAATCCAAGGGGTAGGCAGGTCATGGACAGGCAAAAGATCATAAACCAGATCAGAGTCCAGGAGGTACAGAGTGGCAGGCAGACTTGAGGTCAGGGCAGGTAGAATGGTCAGGCAGGAGGGCTCAGAGTCAAGGCAGGCAAGGTCAAAACCATGATGACTAGAAAAACAGAGATAAGGAAAAAGCAGGAGCACGAAAAACATGCTGGTTGACTTGACAAGACAAGACGAACTGGCAACAGACAAACAGAGAAGACAGGAATAAATACCCAGGGACTAATGGGGAAAACAGGTGACACCTGGAGATGGGTGGAGACAATCACAAAGACAGGTGAAACAGATCAGGGTGTGACTCATGACCACTTTGTTGTTATTTGAATACCAGATTGTCCCTTAATTAAGTAATGATAAACGGTGACATCCTGTACATTACCTTGTAAATAATGGACGGTGAAACGGGACGAGGCAGCGGCACGAGGGAGCGGGATGAGGCGGAGCACAGTTTCTTTGCAGAGTTCATTTTTCCAAGCTAATGTACAGAACGGAGGTGTTTATCCTGCTTATACCACAATTGCCAGAGAAAACAACATGAAAGCACACATTTACCGATATTTTAATTGTATAAGTTCATTCATACTTTCTCATTTGTTGGTTGACCCAGTCGTTTGTTAGATTAGTTCTATATTTACGGATGCGACCCAGTCGTTCGTTAGATTAGTTTGATATTTACGGACGCGACCAGGTCGCACCTGTAAATAATCACACATCTAATGGTAGAAATAAATCATTTTTAATATTTTCATTTACATAAGCAAATTCATACATTCTCATCATTTGGAGACACGACCCAGTAGTTTGTTCGACTAGTTTGATATTGATGGTCGTTCGTTCTTTATGTTTCATTGCCATGCTCGCTGGCAATGTTCGTATCCATTGCTTCCTAGCCAGCTAGCTTCGGCTAACCCAGTCATGACCTCTGCAGCCAGAAGAACAGCAAAGTAGCTGTGTTCTATTGACATTCACTTGGATACATACATAACAATGAATTTATGATGCCCAATTTTGCCTGGCATAGCTAGGAAAGTTAGCCTTCTCATCAGGACACAACACTATTCATTACGAGGAGATCGTATTGTATATCAAACACTGGGCTAGAAGCTAGCTAAATAGTTGGTTGCTAGCAAACCTGCCAATATGACAACCTAATTCTAAATGATCAGTGGCTGAAAACAGCTGGTCAAACTAGAAACATGGAAGTATTTGACAGCATAGCGTTACTTGCGTCATGACTGCAACAACAGGGACCAGAGAAATTCATGTTCATCACTCACCACGTTAGGTCATCAGATGCTCCAATAAAATGTCACAACACAACTGATTGGCTCAAACCCATTAAGAACGAAAGAAATTCCACAAATTAACTTTTAACAAGGCACACCTGCTAATTGATATGCATTCCAGGTTTTGATGTCTTCACTATTATTCTACAGTGTAGAAAATAGTACAAATAAAGAAAAACCCTTGAATGAGTAGGTGTGTCCAAACTGGACTGGTACTGTATGTAGTGAGCAGTAATATTTAATGTGTATATACAGTATATTATATATATATTATATATATATATATCTATGTGATTAGTAATAACATTAAGCAGTTAGCCTTTTAACATTTTTATCTGACTCCATAAAGATAATTAGCAAAACGCAAGAACAATATTGTTGAGTTACAGTAATAGAAGACTTTAGTTGAGTTACAGTAATGGGCAATGAAAAAATGTCTGAGAATGGAATTCTAAATGCAAGTGTTATTTAATTACTTTGTAAAATGAATGGATTCACATACAAGGCATAAAGCTTAAGTTAAAAGGCAGTAATGACATTAAGAAAGCATTATTCTAAGCATATAGATTCTAAGGAGAACTTACAAGACAAAGCATGAAACAAAGCGATGCTTACTAGGCCAGAAGCCTAGGACAGGGTTCCCCAACAGGCGGCCCACTGGCCAAATTTGGTTTTATTTGGCCCCCGCAAGTTTTCTGAGCAAAAAGTATGTTACGTTCCTCCGACCATCTGCTCAACAAAAAATCATCCCGTGGCTGAATCTAGTGGATGATCCCTGGCCTAGGAAATGAGAATTGATCATACAACCTACCTCCATGGACTGGATACAGGATAAAAGCGAGAACAAAAGCATTTCATTCCATTTATAACACCTTTCAACCCAAAACCAACCTTCATTGACCAATACCAAGTTTACAGTGTAACCTGACCACAAATGCCCAATCTCCACAGCATCTAAGGGCTTGTGTGGGATATGAGACCAATGTAAATAAGATGAAATTCCTGAGAAGACAATAAAAACCCTTTACATGTAGTAATTCAGAGTTCACCCTGTCTAGATACAAGTTACCACAGAGATCATACATCCATATAGACAGCATCAGAGTTATCCTCAGAGGACAAGTTACCACAGAGACTCATAATCGCAATTAGAACAGCATCAGAGTTATCCTCAGAGGACAAGTTACCACAGAGATCATACATCCATATAGACAGCATCAGAGTTATCCTCGAGGACAAGTTACCACAGAGATCATACTTCCATATAGACAGCATCAGAGTTATCCTGAGGACAAGTTACCACAGAGATCATACATCCATATAGACAGCATCAGAGTTATCCTGAGGACAAGTTACCACAGAGATCATACATCCATATAGACAGCATCAGAGTTATCCTCAGAGGACAAGTACCACAGAGATCATACTTCCATATAAACAGCATCAGAGTTATCCTTGAGACAAGTTACCACATAGATCATACATCCATATAGACAGCATCAGAGTTATCCTCAGAGGACAAGTTACCACAGAGATCATACATCCATATAGATTATGGATGTATTTGTAGGGCCAAGCCTACAATTCCTCCCTGGACAGATGCTGTACATGGACGCCCTGAGTCCAATATAGGAAGAAAGAGCCCGCACCATGATGAGAGTTCCTTCTTGAGTCTTCAGTCCAACTTCTAGAACCCAACTTCTAGAAACCAACTTCTAGTCCTTGGGCCCATGACATAAGTAGTGTCTTCCTTGGGATCGTTGACAATGTGCTTTAGACATGAAAATGTCACTAGGTACACATTCCTTCTACCGAGCTCAATAACACATCTTTGTTGAGGGCAGAAAGATTACACCAGTTCAATCAGTTGTCAACATTTGATGAAACATTACAGTCAAGACCAGTTTGGTCAAGGGTATCCTCAAAGTTGATCAAGTATGAATCAGATGCATATACAAAGGAATAAAATACCAATAAATGCATAATTAAAGTGTTGAATTGTACTTTGTACAGAAAGTTCAATTGAAAAAGCCTTTCCCCTCTGGGAAAAAGTGTGCTTTCAAAGTATGAAAACCATATTGATGAGAACAAATCACCCCAAAATCAATTATTCAGTTTAGATTAATTGAAACAGAACATAATAATAAGACATCATGTTAAAAGCAAAAAGCAATGTTCTGTAAAACGGTTGAATAACTACATTAAAGGTAGTGTGACGCATGTCTATGTGTTGTAAAGATTAGCATCAATCAATATTAGAATTTAAAACACTCATGTATTTAATTGATAAATTATCTACATGTTCTCTGCTGACAGGTCATCAAAGCAATTGCAATTTTGAAACCACCAGAGGGTTTGCAAAGTAAATGTATTGACATTTTTTTGGGACCCAATCAGGAAGTAAAGACTCCCTATTTAAACATGGATTAAACTGTACGTAACTAAGTCACAGTTCTGTCTCTGGAGACAGAGCTGTAGTATGTAACAACATTCATTTCAAACCTGACAAAATCACATAAAAAATGTATTTATAAACTCTGCTATCTTTAGCAAGTCACCTTCTAACAGATGAGGATGATAGCAAAATTCAAAACACAACTTGGGAGTGAGATCCAAAGCCCACTCCCTGCTTGTGGACATCAGATATGAATTATTCCGTCGTTTGTCAACCCAATCTGAGCCAAAAAAACAAGGCATATTAGCTGTGTGTTAGTAAACTTGTCAGTATAATTCGTGAGCAAAACGTTGGGTTATTCTCCAGACAGGACAGAAACATTCAACAAGTAAGACGTGGAACCTATTAAACACATGGAACATAACGTGAACAAACACAGGCATCTATGGGACAAAGTAAAGGAGTTGCCTTGACTAAGGACTACTATCAATTTCAGTTCAAATGTGTAAGAATCATAATCTCCCATTAAAAATGCATAAGAATCTACTGTTTCATATTGAGAGCTGAGTTTGTTATGAAAAACCAGCCAGGCCAATGTGATGCCCTTTTTATCTTACAGTAAACAGCCACRTAGCTAGCCACTGGCTAGCAGAGGGGTGGGATAAAACTCATAACTAACACTCATCTTCACAAATCAGATGGACTTAGCCATATGCAGAATACGCATAAGAATATTCTGTAAATCACACTCAGAAATCTAACACAACTGATTAGCARGKAAGATTAAAAGGGTTAAATGTTACAAACATATGTATGAGACTACATTGTCGCAGCCTACCCGGTTATGTTAGAATTACAGTTAGTCCAAGCGTTTGAGCTCCAGGCAACTGTATTTTGAGTTTAAAACATTGGGGTAGTCAGGATAATTTGAAGGTTTGCAGGATAATTTGCTCAATAATTACCCACTCACAGCACCCATTGAGAGAATGTCTATACCTTGTAATTAGTAAAGTTGAAACCTGTCCTATGCACAACAAAGACAACTGCAGCATAATAAACTCCCACATTTNTGCAGGATAATTTGCTCAATAATTACCCACTCACAGCACCCATTGAGAGAATGTCTATACCTTGTAATTAGTAAAGTTGAAACCTGTCCTATGCACAACAAAGACAACTGCAGCATAATAAACTCCCACATTTTCCAAAAACACTGCGGTCTGTCCAGTGACAGCATTGTAGGTTAAAACTTGCTATTCATGTAAAAAAATAATAATGAACGCTTCACGAATGACAGTTTCAAAGAACGTGAAAAATTGCTGATCTCTGTAGCTTGGTCTGTCTGGTTGCTGGAGAGAAGCACGGATGCGGCCGCCACATTCGTATGCTACAGACGAGTCCTATTCAAGTCTGAAACATTTGCTCTGTGTCTAGTTTAAGACACATGAAGAAAGGTGGATTCCCAAATCCAAGGGACCAACACTTCGATGCTAGATGACCCGTCCTGTGACAGGCAGTACATTGACACTAACTTCTAGACTTTGGTTCTTCTGCGCCTCCTTTTTATTCATGCCAATTGTTTTGCCAGTAATCAATTATTTCATCGCTTGTCCAATTAACGTTAAAACAATTTTTATCTTTCTTAATCAGCTTTTGAGCCAACTCACGAATACGAGATTCCCTTAATTTAAAAAAGTTGGTTGATTGCACATCATCCATTGCGTAAGCTACGTATTCGTTACATATCAGGGAATCTTATGGAATAAATAATCAATCCTCTACATAAACTCACCCGAACTGGATTGTTTACTGTAGTGGGAAATAATACTGAATATACAATAATACAATAATACTGAATATACAATAATACAATAACACTGAATATACACATATTAAATAATACTGCCCACCACATGTACGGTACATGTAGTTAAATAATTATACATATATTCCTAATTTACTCGTTCTGCAAGTGTTGGATTTTCACCAACAGCAGCCAGTCCACCATACATTCTGATCTTAACTCGAACCCTCCGATGTCCACAGATTGACCCATCTTTCCCAGTATAACGCCATTTAGCTATTTCCTTTTGCAATTCATCCCTCCGTTTTTACTATGATGTCTTATAATGGTCCTGAACCTCGCTATTTTGTTTTACATTTCAACCGTTATTGCCCTAAATATAAATCCTTTACCCAAGAGTATAATGATATTTCCCATCAACTGATGATGGTTTTTCAGATCCCCTAACAATACAGTTTGCAGGTCCTTCTGAACCCTGATATTATGACATAACAACCATTCCTGGACCTGACTCCAAAAGCGAGCCAAAATCAAATCACATTGTATTTATCATATGCTTTGTAAACAACAGGTGTAAACGAACAGTGAAATGCTTATTTAATGGTCCTTTCTCAACAATGCAGTGTTAAAGATTAAGATATCACACACACACACACACACACACCACACCACACACACACACACAGCACCCACCACACCACACAACAGCACACCACACACACACACACACACCACACACCACACACCAAAGGAAAATAAACACACAAAATCATTGTTGACAAAGGTCATATGTGATTTTTTAAAAACATTTGTTTACATTTGTTTTTGGTTGCAATTTTCATGAGTCAGACACATGGTTTTTGACACCTGTGAAGTTTCACATATACAATGAACATGTGTTATTCTCTCGTGAAAAAATAACTCCCCACATGTGATTTTCTTTCAGTTACTTTCTTCACCACTTTCAGCTACATCTGGTGTCCCATCCAGGGCCCAAACAGGACTGACCCTGCTTAGCCTCAGAGGCAAACCAGCAGTGCGATGCATGATGCCATGCTGCTGGAATGATGTGGCAAAACTTAGAATGTGTAAAAATGTATAATTGGAAAAAAGCCAGCAAAAGCAAAGGCCAGGATGAAACCCAAAGATATGGACAATGCAGGAAAGAGGGAGGTGTTTTATTTAATGACGTTATCATAAAAAAATCTATAACTGAAAACTACTGTTTTGCATCCAATTACAATTCATTTGTTCACACATTTTGAAACAATATTTTGATTTTCCTATAAATACTTTTTGATTTATGTTTTGTTTTCAATATCATTATTTTTGTTTGCAATATTAACAATTTTCTTCTTCGACTTAAGAAGTTTTGCTTGATATTAATGGGACAAAAGTAACTCACTCACTAAAGGATTGCACCATACAATTACACTATTGCTCTATTAAAGGTCTATAAAGTGACCATTGCAAATTCGCATGTAAAAATATAATTTGCAGTTTCATATGGGAAGAACTCACGTGAACTTGCAATTCCAGATGTGAAAGTGAAATTGTACGTGTTTTTCACGGGAAATCGCACATTTCACATGTGAAACTACAATTCACATGTGAGGTGAAAACTTTATTTTCCATATGTGAAAAAGTGGTGTTAACATGTGAACTCTCTTATTTTCTAATGTCCCGCCTTTACCTGTTTTGGTCCTGACGTCATCAGAGTGCGCAGCTGAACACTGTATACTGGACACACTTGGTTTGTTATTTTAACTAAAACATAACCAATCTCTGCTAGACACTAATGAAAGACCCATCATATCTGGCCCTGTGCCCGTTCTGAATCGTGGTATTGAAAGCTTTAGCAGGATTCTTTCTCTTCACAACTGGCTACCTGATTATTGCAGCTCAATGGGTGTAACGTTTGTTCACAATACCTTCTGTAAACAAAACAAGTTTTATAAGGAGGATGGGATCCACCCAAATCATTTTGGTTCCTGGATCCTTTCACAGCATTATAAGGCTGCGTTGAGACAATGACTTATCAATGACCCGAGCCCAGCTCAGTTAATTCCTACCATTGTGTCGCTGAGTCATTATAATGCTTTAGCAAATGTACATTACATCAGGGGCATTGGTAGACACAATGTAAGTAACCTCATTTATGTCCCTCTAACTGCCTTGAATGCCTCTGCTGATCATACAGCTATTGTATGCAGCAATCATGTGTCTATGAACCAGATWTATGCTGTTAGCACRGAGSRGGTGTGCCCTAGTAGGAAGTCAACTGTGTGCWGCTCACCCTGCACTAKCATAAATAACATGAGAATATCTACTTCTACTAAGCTTCCCAGTAAAGCAATGAAAWCAAGRAAGCATCCCAGAAAAGTGCTCAAAATAGCCCAAGTTAACATATGTAGCTTAAGAAACAAGGTTCATGTAATTAATAACTTGCTAGTAACAGATAACATTCATATTCTGACTATCWCTGAAACTCACTTCGACAATACCTTTGATGATACAGTGGTAGCAATACAAGGTTATAACATTTACAGAACAGTTAGCAATGCCAGTGGTGGAGGTGTTGCTGTTWATATTCAGAACCACATTCCTGTAAAGATTAGAGAGGATCTCATGTTAAATACTGTTGAAGTAATATGGCTACAGGTTCATCTGCCTCACCTAAAGCCCATTCTTGTGGCAAGCTGCTATYGACCACCAAGTGCTAACAGTCAGTATCTGGATAAGATGTGTGAAATTCTTGATAACGTATGTGATATCAACCAATATTTTCTGGGGGATTTAAATATTGACTGGCTTTCATCAAGCTGCCTACTCAAGAAAAAACMTCAAACTGTAACCAGTGCCTGCAACCTGGTTCAGGTTATCAATCAACCTACCCGGGTAGTTACAAACAGTACAGGAATGAAATCATCAACATGTATTGATCACATCTTTACTAATGCTGCAGAAATGTGCTTGAAAGCAGTATCCAAATCCATCGGATGTAGTGATCACAATATAGTAGCTATATCTAGAAAAACCAAAGTTTTAAAGGCTGGGCCTAATATAGTGCATAAGATGTCATACAAGAAGTTTTAAATAAACCTATTTTTATCTCCCTGATTTGTTTTGGGGTCTGTGCTATTGTAGAATAACATCAAATGCTAACAATAGTAATAGCTTTGGAGCACCTTCAATGACATTTTGGGYAAAAAGGCAAACTCAGCTCCATCATTCATTGAATCAGATGGCTCATTCATCACAAAACTGACTGATATTGCCAACTACTTGAATGATTTTTTTAATTGGCAAGATTAGCAAATTTAGGCATGACATGTCAGCAACAAACGCTGCCACCACACATCCAAGTTTATCTGACAAAATTATGAAAGACAAGAATTGTAATTTTGAATTCCGTAAAGTAAGTGTGGATGAGGTGAAATAATTATTGTTGTCAATCAACAATGACAAGKCACCGGGGTCTGACAATTTGGATGGAAAATTACTGAGTATATTGCCACTCCTATTTGCCATATCTTCAATTTAAGCWGACTAGAAAGTGTGCGCCCTCAGACCTGAAGGGAAGCYAGAGTCATTCCGCTACCTAAGAATAGTAAAGCCCCCTTTCCTGGCTCAAATAGCCGACCAATCAGCCTGTTACCAACCCTTAGTAAAGTTTTGGAAAGAATTGTGTTTGACCAGACACAATGCTATTTTACAGTACAGCTGACTACCTCATGAAGCTGGTTGAGAGAATGCCAAGAGTGTGCAAAACTGTCATCAAGGCAAAGGGAGGCTACTTTGAAGAATCTCAAATATAAAATATATTTTGATTTCTTGAAAACTTTTTTGTTTACTACATGATTCCATATGTGTTATTTCATAGTTTTGATGTCTTCACTATTATTCTACAATGTAGAAAGTAGTAAAAATAAAGAAAAACCCTTGAATGAGTAGGTGTGTCCAACTTTTGACTTGTACTYTACACATGGATTTTCTGTTGTAGTGTTAGTGGAGTAAATACCTGAGGGAACACACTGAGTATGTTGTGAAATCTGTTATGAATGTATTGTAATGATTTTAAATTGTATAACTGCCTTAATTTTGCCGGACCCCAGGAAGAATAGCTGCTACCAAACTCTAAGTTTAACACAAAAAATATGTTTCAGGTGTGAATTGAAGCTGAACATGTTAAAAAAGCAGAAATGCGATTTCACGTGTGAGAATGCAAATTTGACATCTGTTTATTATTTATAAAGGGAAGGCCTTTCTGTGTTCTTCTTGTCATGGGAATCTTATCTCAGCTTAAAGAGCCCCGTGAAAATATATATAGTTTACTTACTTTCTCCATCACACAGCCCAGACACTGAGTCGCACACACACTGACACAGAGGTAGGCACACACACACACCCACACACACACACACACACACCACACACACACACACACACACACACACACACACACACCACACACACACACACACACACACACACACACACACACACACACACACACACACACACACACCACACACACACACACACACACACACACACAACACACACCACACACACACACACACACACACACACACACACAATCAATTTTAGCTTCACTCCTCTCTAACTTCCTCCATCGCCCGACTGTGGTGGCGACACACTGCGTAGTGTAGCAGGCCGAACTGAATACACGTGTAAGTGAGTGTATAAATCAAGGAGTGCTTGTTGTGTTGGGTTTTTGTAATCCAGCACATGGTCTCTTTTTAGGCAAAGTCAGTCGTACGATTTTGGGATGCATCCAAAATGGCTCCAGGTCCATACAGGTCAAAAGTAGTGCACTATACAGGAATAGAGAGCCTTTATTATACTCCTGTGGAGTCCTTTCAAAGAGAAGCCGTCTATACAAGTTTATCGTAAATACACAGTATAGCCTACCACACATCCACAAATCCCAGTCCCGGCAGTTTATTTATAACCGTGTATGAGTTATTGTGGTTCTTGGGACGGAGAGATTGATACATTTTTGCCCGTGATTGATTTTTAGGTGACCCCATCAACTCTGCCTTCGCTGAGGCTGCTCTGGTGTGAAGGGTGACTCTCTCAGTTTACACCTCCTGGTGCTGTATGTAACAAGCATCTCAGAGCAGGAGTGCTGATTCAGGGTCAGTTTTTTTAACACAATAAATAAGATTGGACGGACAGGAAGGACCTGATTGTCACGTTCCTGACCTTATTTTTCCCTTGTTTAACTTTGTTTAGTT
This sequence comes from Salvelinus sp. IW2-2015, assembly GCF_002910315.2. Lineage (NCBI taxonomy): Eukaryota > Metazoa > Chordata > Actinopteri > Salmoniformes > Salmonidae > Salvelinus > Salvelinus sp. IW2-2015. The sequence continues at coordinate 37,134,553 of NC_036872.1, forward strand.
GGTCAGGACGTGAGCTGGGTGGGTAGTCTGATGTTTTGTGTTTCTATGTTGGGGTTAATGTGTTGCCTGATATGGTTCTCAATTAGAGGCAGGTGTTTGACGTTTCCTCTGATTGAGAACCATTTAAGGTAGGGTGTTCTCACTGTTGTTTGTGGGTGGTTGTCTCCTGTGTCTGTATGTTCGTACCACACGGGACTGTATCGTTTGTTCATTTCGTTTGGTTAGTCTATCCTGTTCGTGCGTTCTTCGTGTTTGTGTAGTTCGTTTGTTCAGGTCTGTTGACTTCGTTTATTGTTTTGTTATCTATTCAAGTGTTCTTCGTGTTTCGTCTTGTGTTTAATAAATTCATTATGTCATATAACTACCACGCTGCATATTGGTCCTCTGATCCTTCTCGCCTCTCCTCGTCCGAGGAGGAGGAAGACGACAGCCGTTACACTGATCCTAGATCCGCACTCCTACTCTGAGACCATACAGCTCCTGATCAGACTGTATTGTTACAAAGCCTCTGTGGCGTTTTGTTTAAATACTTACTGAGTAGGCTACATACTACCTGGCAGCTGGCAAATTGGACTCACCATGACTTTAGACAAAGAATAGAATACAACGGAAGAGCGCGAGAGTTCGCACGAGAGAGAGAGTATCAATGGCCACTTTAATAAATGGAACATATCTTGCATTACTCATCTCACATGTATATAAAGGCTCCCGAGTGGCGCAGCGGTCTAAGACACTGCATCTTCATACTTGAGGTGTCACTACAGACACCCTGGTTTAAATTCAGGCTGTATCACAATCAGCTGTGATTGGAAGACCTATAAGGTGGCGCACAATTGGCCCAGCGTTGGCCGGTGTAGGCCGTCATTGTAAATAAGAATTTGTTCTTAACTGACTTGCCTGGATAAATAAATACTGTATTCCATGTTATCTATTGCATCTTAGCCTATGCCACTCTGACATTGCTCATCCATATATTTATATTTATGTTTTCTTATTCCATTCCTTTACTTAGATTTGTGTGTATTAGGTATTTGTTGTGGAATTTTTAGATATTACTTTTTAGATATTGCTGCACTGTCGGAACTAGAAGCACAAGCATTTTGCTACACCCGCAATAACACCTGCCAACCATGTGTATGTGACCAATACAATTTGATTTGATTTGTTCCCAGAATGGATTAATGGATATTGATTCAGGGGAGAGGAGCATCATCAGTCCCTGTTCTTATCTCTTCCTGTGTTTCTACACTACAACATGTTGTATCATGCCCACAGTATGTCCATGTTGGAGTCTACCACAACCTCATCTTTTGGTATGCTGAAATGAAGAGCTACCGCTATCAGAGTCCCCTCACCACTCACACCAGCCCCCTTTGGCAAGATGGGAGCATTATGCTGTCAGAAGTGCTCACATCATCTCTCTCAGTAGTTTGTGTGTGTGTGCGTGTGTGTGTGTGTGTTGTGTGTGTGTGGTGTGTGTGTGTGTGTGTGTGTGTGTGTGTGTGTGTGTGTGTGTGTGTGTGTGTGTGTGTGTGTGTGTGTGTGTGTGTGTGTGTGTGTGTGTGTGTGTGTGTGTGTGTGTGTGTGTGTGTGTGTGTGTGTGTGTGTGATAATAGTCATCCTTCAAGCATGAAGGAGATGGCTGATTGTCTTTAATTACCTGTCATATGAAGGGTGATGGTGAATAAGAACTCTCTCCCCTCCTGTCCTCCTGTCCTGTCCTGTCCTCTAAACATCCTACCATTAACGCTCCATGTGTTAATTGCATTTTTGGGGATTTTGGGTTCTAATTTAGTCAGGAGTTTTGCTCGGAGTTGGAAACAGCTGCCGGCCGGGCAGTGCCCTCTGCTTGCTGGGGTGGCATAGTCCATCTAGATAAGCATGTGTCTAGGGCTTATAAAATGTGTTTTTGTTGACTTTGTAAAATCAAATGTTAAATTACTACCATGATATCTAAGGTAGGAAAGTGGATTTAAGGTCACGATTTAGGATACCCTACTATCTACTACCTACTATACAACCTACTATCACATGTCTGTTTCGATATTGAAATCAGTGACCTTAAAAAAATGTGTAGCCTTATATCACGTGTGGGCATGTGTTTGCATGTGTTGCATTAGTAAAGACACCATCTTGTCAAAAGTGACTTTGAATATACCATAAAATAAGAGTTTTAGTATATTGTTTGTTGCTAAAATCACAAATATTTACATGAAAAACTAAAGTGCATTGGAATAGTTGTTTGCTTCATACACACCATTATCTAAATCAATTAAAAAAGGATAATTCAAGGAGTTGGAATATCATTAAAAAAAAACATTTTGCCATGTAAAAATTAAAAGCAATGCATGGTGAATTAATCAATCAGACTCTAAAATMAAAGTTTTCCTCACAACTCATTGGTTGTATCCCAATTGGCACCCTATTCCATATAGTGCACTACTTTTGACCAGAGCRTATTGAGGCTCTGTGCACTATATGGAATAGGGTGCCATTTGAGATCCAATCATTTTTACAAAGTACCAAATGACTCAGCTGACAGTAACCAGGTTTTCCAACTGCAAGTTAAGTAATACTGATTAAAAAAGAATCACTACAGCTGTGATGGAAACAGAAAGGTTAGGTACAATTTTATATATGACCACACATCATTTGTTCGTTCGTCACGGTGCGATGTTTTTGTGTAAGTAACATGTATTATGCTAAAAATGGCGGAGGAAATGCCTTTATGCTCAATTATTGATATAATAACCATCATATCGAAGTAAACTTGGAGATACTGTATGCAATATGTTATGTTGTGTGGTCCTCCCGCTACGACTCCGGAAAGCATGCAGTTTATTAGGCTACAGGTGAAATAAGTGATGATGAACTTCTCAGGGTGGTGAAAGTAATCTTGATGCTCCTTTCTAATGAATATCAAAAGTCTTGTTCTGGTGACATGATGATCGATGCTCGACTGACGTTTGACAAATACAAATGAAATCGCCCTTATCCCAAGTGGCGCAGCGGTCTAAGGCACTGCGTCTCAGTGCTAGCGGTGTCACTACAGACACCCTGGTTCAAATCCAGGCTGTTTCACAACTGGCCGTGATTGGGAGTTCCATAGGGCGGTGCACAATTGGCCCAGTGTTGGCCGGTGTAGGCTGTCATTGTAAATAAGAATTTGGTCTTAACTGACTTGTGTAGTTAAATAAAGATGAAATAAAAAATAAATTTAGACTACCATACCCACACAGCCTACCTGCTGTATCTGGCTGAAGAGCATGTGCCAAGACCAGAGTAGACACATCAGCTATTTATCGGTAGAGTTAAGATGGAAACACTTTGAATTTGAGATTTTTATTCGGTACATGAACATTTCAGCGAAAAAGTACATTTTGCGTGCACTACCTCATCACGCACTGATTTTTWWWAAATSAGCAAGTCCTTTTGGTGGAAACCAACCAGCACTTGTGGGAAAATTCACATATTTTCTTTATGCAGATTTTTGAATGTTCCCATGAAAAGTCTCCAATTGGATGGAAACCCAGCTACTGTAGCTATTATTGGTTAATCTGTTTCATTCCAAGTTCATTTGAATAAATAATATGGAATTGGCCCTGATGTTTAGTATAATTTGACTTGAGTACATCTGACAGTATTAGTGCTCACCAGACCAGAGACAATCCCTTAGTCAAACCTGACAGCTTAATTATTGTGAAAGCATAAACAGCAACACAATACTCTCCATGACAATTAAACAGTACCGTTCACATGATTTAGAAGAGTTGTTACATAAATTCACATGAGAACCAGGATTTTATCAACATGCATAATTATTGCCCTACTGTACACGCTTAGAATAACATGTCCCAAGAGCCTTCTTTAACTGTCCCCATAGGACCTTTCTGTCCCCATAGAACCTTTCTGGTTCCAGGTAGAATACTTTTTGGTTCCAGGTAGAATCCTTTTGGGATCCATATAGAACCCTCTGTGTAAAGGGTTTTACATGCAACCAAAAAGGGTTCTTTAAAGGGTTCTCATATAGGGACAGCCAAAGAACCCTTTTAGGTTCTAGATAGCACTTATTTTCTAAGAGTGTAGGGTTCTACCTTTGGCCCTCTCTTATCAAGTGGACTTTGTCTTAAACAAACACAACACATACAAAATAGGCTACCTGTCAAAATAAACAAACATGTTGCCCTTGAAATTTCTCCCTTTTTAATATGTAATGATGACTGATGAAATCTCTGGTTTAATGTGTTACACAGCTGGAGAGACAAGGTCAGTGTCTCAAATATCTCSCTATTCCCTATATAGTGCCCTACTTTTGACCGTTTTTGACCACTTTAAAGGGAGTGTTGTTTGGGAACAAACTAAGGTATACTGTATGTCCCAGAGTAGAGTCCCATTCAGTCCTACTGTGTGAGAGCAACAAGAGGAAGATGGAGCATTTTCTAAACTGGTTCTGTTGCTCAGCTGTAGCGACCCTGATAATCACCACCAACAGGTCAACACCAGTAAAATAACACATCTGACCAGGAGAGAAAAATACGTGACATGCTATCATACATCCAACGAGGAATACAAACGAGGGAGAACACATGAATTATACTATGAATTAAAGCTACATCTGGATTTGGAAAGATGTTCTAATGAGTTAGAATTGAGAGGGTTTACATCTGCTCTAACCCCATCCCTCATTTATATACAAAACAAGTAGCTGGAACCCTCGTTTGTTGTTTTTCAAATCCCAGAGTGGAGCTTTATTACATGGTTTTACACCATTGTCCCATCAGTGATAATTACCAAAACGTTTGCGGAACGTGTTTACTTACAGAAACCATGTATTTACAGGAATATAACCACAAGTTTAACTAAGTGACGCTACTCATTTTATCTCTGTATTTTTGTCGGTCTTCTTTCAAACGACCTTTCTACTGTCTGTTACAGATCAAACACACTACACTATATCAACATGTTCCTTGAAGTCAACAACTTGTACCATGGCCAATGTAGCAATGAACACAAACATCGCCCTGAATGCAGTTTTAAGTCCAGCAGGGTAAGTAAAAAAACAGATTATTCTTGAAAGAGGTCATCGCCTGTATACTCTGGGTTGTAAATAAATACTTTGTGATTATCCTGTACTCGGGGGAAACTTTGGATTAAGTCCTGTATACTCTGGAGTTGTAATAAATACTTTGCGGATTAAGTCTGTATTTACGCTCTGGAGTTGTAATAAATATTTGGATTAAGGTCCTGTATGTCTGGAGGTTGTAAATAATACTTTGAGATTAAGTCCTGTATACTCTGGGTTGTAAATAAATACTTGTGAGATTTGAGCTCTGTATCTCTAGGGAGTTGTAAATAAATACTTTGAGATTGAGTCCTGTTATACTCTGGGGTTGTAAATAAATACTTTGGGATTAAGTCCTGTATACTCTTGGGGTTGTAAATAAATACTTTGGGATGTAAGTCTGCTATACTCTGGGGTTGTAATAAAATACTTTGGGATTAAGTCCTGTATGCTCTGGGGTTGTAAATAAATATTTTGAGTATGAAGGTCCTGTATAACTCTGGGGTTGAAATAAATTACTTGGATTAAGTCCTGTATGCTCTGGGGTTGTAAATAAATACTTTGGAGATTGAGTCCTGTTATACTCTGGGGTGTAATAAATAACTTTGGATTGGGTCCTGTATATCTGGGGTTGTTAAATAAATACTTTGGGATTAAGTCCTGTAATACTCTGGGAGTTGTAAATAAGACTTTGGATTAAGTCCTGTATGCTCTTGGGGTTGTAATAAAATACTTTGAGATTAGTCCTGCTAGACTCTGGGTTGTAAATAAATACTTTGGGATTAAGTCCTGTATGCTCTGGGGTTGTAAAAATAAATACTTTGAGATTGAGTCCTGTATACTCTGGGGTTGTAAATAAATACTTTGAGATTGAGTCCTGTATACTTGGGTTGTAAATAAATACTTTGAGATTGAGTCCTGTATACTCTGGGGTTGTAAATAAATACTTTGGGATTAAGTCCTGTATACTCTGTGGTTGTAAATAAATACTTTGGGATTGACTCCTGTAAAAACACAATTTCAAATATTTCTACATTAGACCGAATCGAGGCGGTCAGTCACATTTGAACTTGCTTTGACAGTAGGCCTACAGTAGATGTGTTCTTAAAGGCAGTGTCTCCCTGTTCATCAGAATTCATGACCACAGAGTAGATTAGATCAGCTGAGAATTTACAGCACAGAGTGAAGCCCTTGATAAGGAACTAGCTGTATGATTTCTCTAATACCTTTCTGGAGACCAAATTGGGAAATAACCTATCCATCTGGATGATTCTGTGGAGTAGTCCTAGAGAGAGGGAATGGGATACTCTCAAAGGCAAACAACTTATAAAGCAAACTACCTTTTCTACTATGTCATAAGTTTTGAGGATCACGACAACACATTATGATAGTCTTTTGATCACTGTGAAAATAACAATCAAGATTTTCAATAAAAAACAACTATTTGAACTTGATTGATGTCTCTGCTTGAAAAAAGCTTGTTCTCCGTCTCCATATCTAGAGACAGAGACACGTGTGGGCCGAGTTGCCTTGTTGTGTTTGCCCACATTCACCCAGAGAGAAAATGAGTGCAATAAAGAGAAGAAATGGACTGGTTGATTTCATGTCTTGCTGTGTGAAGACAGTACGAGGCAGGCAAACAGCGACGCTGGTCCATTGTAGCACAAACATGGTTGTTAAAGAAGAAACATATCACCAACTAAGCTTGAACCTCACCACGCTGATGGACATCCAAACACATTCAGTTGTTCGCAGCAGTACCCTTGGCTTTAGAGACTAAACTGCGGGAATCCAAGATCCACATCCATTTTCATACTTAAGATGCTCTGGGGCAAACAAAGAAAGAGAAGAGAGGGGGAAAGCTAAAGACAGATAGACACTGTCTCTCAAAGGCTTGTTTTGTTCTGTGTAAAAGGAGGATCAATTACCATTTGTACTTCAAAGCCGCTGTGTGCAGCAGTCAGGGCTTCTTACTCTGAGGGCACTTTGGTGTCAAATTACAGTCATGCTATAGAGGAAAGAGTATAGACAACTTAGTTAGATAATAGCTTCCAGTATAGTACGGAGGCATCCGTAGTATTTGTAAATCAACTGCATTTCACATCGATTCATAGACGCATTCATAGCACATACACTGTACAGAACTACCGCAACTTTAACATCCAAAACTCAATCAGAAATTGAATTCCTAACATTCGTCTGGCGTTAAAACAGAATTAAAGCTGAATAATTTCAATACATTAGGTTTAATTATGATTTATAGTGAGTTTCTAKAGTATTTCCCAGGTTATAATCCCATGAGGCTGAACATACCCACTAAAACATACTGTCAAATGTCACTCTATTCCCTTTGGGCCATAGTCAAAAGTAAGGCACTATATAGGGAATAGGGTGCGATTTGGTACAAAGACATTGTGTTTTAATGGGTCTGTTCTGCCACAGGGGGTTATAACCTCCAGGCTTGACCCTGGACCAGTTATCAAGGTCAATCATCACACAACATTTAACCAATAGAAGAGCATGGTCACTGACTACACAGACACTCACACATATTTACACTGACTCCCCAAAACACACACATACACAGAAACACTACCTACGCACACACGCTTTCATAGTCACCACATACGCTGCTGCTGCTAATGTCTATTAACTATCTTGTTTCCTAGTCACTTTACCCCTACTTCCTGTATATACTGAGGTACCGGTATGGCTCTGTGCATAACCACCAGAGCTATGCATTTAGTTGGACAAACTTTCAGAATGTTTAATACTGTTCTAATTCTAGACATTCAGTATCATAGCATTATTTACATCATGGCTGCTATAGAATGTTGTAATGTCATGTTAATGAGCTCCAACATGGGTGCTATAGAATGTTGTAGTGTCATGTTAATGAGCTCCAACATGGCTGCTATAGAATGTTTGTAGTGTCATGTTAATGAGCTCCAACATTGGCTGTTATAGAATGTTGTAGTGTCATGTTAATGGAGCTCCAACATGGGCTGTTTATAGAATGTTTGTAGTGTCATGTTAATGAGCTCAACATGGTGCTATAGAATGTTGTAGTGTCATGTTAATGAGCTCCAACATGGCTGTTATAGAATGTGTAGTGTCATGTTAAGCTCACACATGCTGTTATGAATGTTGTAGTGTCCATGTTAATGGGGCTCAACATGGCTGTTTATAGAATGTTGTAGTGTTATGTTAATGAGGCTCCAACATGCCTGTTATAGAATGTTGTAGTGTCATGTTAATGGGCTCCCAACATGCTGTTATAGAATGTGTAGTGTCATGTTTGGGGCCCACAGGCTGTTATATAATGTTGTAAGTGTCGTGTTAATGGGCTCCAACATGGCTGCTATAGAATGTTGTAGTGTCATGTTAATGAGGCTCCAACATGGCTGCTATAGAATGTTGTAGTGTCATGTTAATGAGCTCCAACATGGCTGCATAGAATGTTGTAGTGTCATGTTAATGGTGCTCCAACATGGCTGCTATAGAAGTGTTGTAGTGTCATGTTAATGGTGCTCCAACATGGCTGCTATAGAATGTTGTAGTGTTCATGTTAATGGGAGCTCCAACATGGCTGCTTATAGAATGTTGTAAGTGTCATGTTAATGGGGCTCCAACATGGCTGTTATAAATGTGTGTAGTGTCATGTTAATGAGCTCCAACATGGCTGCTATAGAATGTTTGTAGTGTCATGTTAATGGGGCTCCAACATGGCTTGTATAAAATGTTGTAGTGTCAATGTTAATGGGCTCCAACATGGCTCTATAAATGTTGTAGTGTCATGTTAATGGGCGTCCAACATGGCTGTTATAAGAATGTTGTAGTGTCAATGTTAATGGGGCTTCCCAACATGGCTGCTGATAGAAATGTTGTAGTGTCATGTTAATGGCCCAACATGCTGTTATAAATGTTGTAGTGTCATGTTAATGGGAGCTCCAAAATGGCTGCTATAGAATGTTTGTGTACGTGTCATGTTAATGAGGCCTCAACATGGCTGTTATAGAATGTTGTAGGTGTCATGTAATGAGGGCTCCAACCATGGCTGCTATAGAATGTTGTAGTGTCATGTTAATGGAGCTCCCAACTGCTGATTAAGAATTTGTATAGTTCATGTATGGGCTCACATGGCTGCGTATAGAAGTTGTAGTGTCATTTAATGGGCTCCAATCATGCTCTATAGAATGTTGTAAGTGGTCATGTGTAATTGAGGCTCCAAACATGGCTGTATAGAATGTTGTAGTTGTTCCATGTATGGGCTCCACATGGCTGCTATAGAATATTGTAGTGCATGTTAATATTCATAATGGGCTTAACAAGTCAGATAATTCTGACTTGTTCTGACATTCTATAGTAGCCATGTTGGAGCTCATTAACATGACAGATAATAAGTTGCATGGACTCACTCTGTGTGCAATAATGGTGTTTGACATTATTTATTTTTAAACTACTACCTCATCTCTGTACCCCACACATGCAATTATCTGTAAGGTCCCTCAGTTGAGCAGTGAATTTCAAACACAGATTCAAATCAAATCAAAGTTTATTTGTCACGTGCCCCGAATACAACAGGTGTGGACCTTACAGTGAAATGCTTACTTACAGGCTCTAACCAATGGTGCGGGGGGGAAAAAAAACAACAACAACAAAAACATTTAAGAAAAAAGTTGTGTGTGTGTGTAAGTAATGAAATAAAACAACAGTAAAAAGACATTTGAAAAATGAGTAGCAAGGCTATATACAGACACCTGTTAGTCAGGCTTATTGAGGTAGTATGTACATGTAGGTATCGTTAAAGTGACTATGCATATATGATGAACAGAGAGTAGCAGAAGCGTAAAAAGAGGGGTTGGCGGGTGGTGGGACACAATGCAGATAGCCCGGTTAGCCAATGTGCGGGAGCACTGGTTGGTCGGGCCAATTGAGGTAGTATGTACATGAATGTATAGTTAAAGTGACTATGCATATAAGATAAACAGAGAGTAGCAGCAGCGTAAAAGAGGGTTTGGGGGGGGGGCACACAATGCAAATAGTCCGGGTAACCATTTGGTTACCTGTTCAGGAGTCTTATGGCTTGGGGGTAAAAACTGTTGAGAAGCCTTTTTTTCCTAGACTCTGCACTCCGGTACAGCTTGCCATGCGGTAGTAGAGAGAACAGTCTATGACTGGGGTCTTTGACAKATTTTTGGGCCTTCCTCTGACACCGTCTGGTGTAGAGGTCCTGGATGGCAGGCAGCTTTGCCACAGTGATGTACTGGGCCGTACGCACTACCCTCTGAAGTGCCTTGCGGTCAGAGGACGAGCAATTGCCGTACCAGACAGTGATACAACCGGTCAGGATGCTCTCGATGMTGCAGCTGTAGAACCTTTTGATGATCTCAGGACCCATGCCAAATCTTTTTAGTTTCCTGAGGGGGAATAGGCTTTGTTGTGCCCTCTTCACGGCTGTCTTGGTGTGTTTGYACCAATCTAGTTTGTTGTTGATGTGGACACCAAGGAATTTGAAGCTCTCAACCTGCTCCACTACAGCCCCGTCGATGAGAATGGGGACGTGCTCGTTGCTCCTTTTCCTGTAGTCCACAATCATCTCCTTAGTCTTGGTTACGTTGAGGGATAGGCTGTTATTCTAGCACCACCCGGCCAGGTCTCTGACCTCCTCCCTATAGGCTGTCTCGTTGTTGTCGGTGATCAGGCCTACCACTGTTGTGTCGTCAGCAAACTTAATGATGGTGTTGGMGTCGTGCKTGGCCATGCAGTCGTGGGTGAACAGGGAGTACAGGAGGGGACTGAGCACGCACCCCTGGGGAGCTCCAGTGTTGAGGATTAGCGTGGCAGACGTGTTGTTTCCTACCCTCACCACCTAAGGGAAAACAGGCACAACAGGACCACAGGAACAAATGGCTAGAACATGGACTGACGGGCAGAGATTACAATCTGGCGGTGTGGAAGTGGCAGGACTGAGTATTTGTAGAGGTCTTGATTATGGAAAGGTTGCAGCTGGTGGGAATCTGCTCTGACTCCAGCACACCTGTCTCTGCCCACACAATCACACGCCGCACACACACACACACACACCACACACACACACACACACCACAACACACACACACACACACACACACACACACACACACACACCACACACACAACACACACCACACACACAACACACCACACACACACACACACACACACACACAACACACACACACACCACACACAGCACACACAGCAGGAGAGGGAGAGAGACTGGGGGAGTGGCGGCAGATCAAGGAGACACCAGATGAGCACTAGAGGGCGTGGCAGGAGCAGATGTGACACATTCACTGCCTTCTGTGTGTAAGCAACTCCAGTGTAGATTCAACCTTGTGTTTTAGGTTATTGTTCTAACTGAAAGGTCAATTTATCTCCAGTGTCTGGTGGAAAGCCAAAACTGAACCAGGAGTCCTTTAGGATTTTGCCTGTGCTTAGCTCCATTCTGTTTGTTTCTTATCCTGAAAAATACCCCAGTCCTTAATACCTACAAGCATACCAAAACATGACGCAGCCACCACTATGCTTGAAAATATGGAAAGTGTTACTCAGCAATGGATTTTATTGGAACATTATGGATTTATTGATTTTCCAGGAACATACGCGTTTATTCCAGGACAAGTAATTGCTTTGCCATTTTTGGCAGTATTACTTTATTTCCTTGTTGCACAACAGGACGTGCGTTGTTTGGGAATATTTTTTTCTGTACAGGCTATCTTCTTTTCACTCTGTCAATTAGGTTAGTATTGTGGAGTAAATACAATGTTGTTTTCCTCCTATCCCAGCCATTAAACTCTGTATCAGGTATGCAAGCTAAGACCCAGATGCAGACAACGTCGAAGATAAACAATGGTGATAATAATCCAACAGGGGCAGGCAATGGACAGTCAAGGCAGGCAGCGGTAAGTAAACCAAGGTTGGGCAACGGTACCAGATGGCAGCAGGCTCAGGGTAGGCAGAGGTCAATAATCCAGAGGGGGGCAACGTACCAGATGGCAGGCAGGCCAGGGTCAGGATAGGGTCAAAACGCAGGAGCGCGAGAAAAAGCCGAGACTGGGAAAGCAGAGGCTGAGGCAAAAACGCCTGGTTGACTTGACAAACAAGACGAGACTGGCAACAGACAAACAGAGGACACAGGTATAGTAACCAGGGAAGATTGGCGAAACCTGGAGGGGTTGGAGACAAGCACAAAGATGAAACAGATCAGGGCGTGACACCTCGTAACTGTTTTAAAGTCATCAATGACCTCATGTGAAATTCCCTGAGCGGTTTCCTTCCCTCCGGCAACACTAAGTATTTTTTACGTGACTGGGTGTATTAATACACCATCCAAAGTGTAATAATAACTTCACTATTCTCAAAAGGACTTTTAATGTAGCTTCTTTTTATTTTAACCCATCTCTCCAATAGGTGCCCTTCTTTGTGAGGCAGCGAATCTCTCTCTT
>NC_036872.1:37151433-37156328 GCF_002910315.2 Salvelinus sp. IW2-2015
GCCTGACGCTGTTTTCCTCTCCACTTACAGTTCTGCCCGCTCTGACTCTGGTCCCTGTCTCCAGTCCGACTTCTTGTCAGTCCCGCTACACTGTCCTGGATTCCCCACCATACGCTTCCTTGGTTTCCCCTCCGGACCTGCTTACCCTGTCCCCACACCTCTCACTCCAGCCTTAGCCTCCGCACCTGGTTTCCACCAACCCACCCGAGCTTCCCCTGGCCTGCACTCKATCTTCCCACCGTTTTTAAATAAATACCTTGGTTACCTCATCCCAGTCTCCTCGTCTGAGTCTGCTCTTGGGTTCACCTGTTCCGCTCTGCATGACAGAATGTTCCGGAGTAGCCAATTTACAGTTTTTACTTACGTAAATCTACTTGAAAATCTATGGCAAAACCTGAAAATGTCTGTCTATTAATGATCAACAACAAATTTGACAGATGTTGAAGAATTTTGAAAAGAATAATGGGCAAATGTTGCACAATCCAGGTGTGGAAAGCTCTTAGAGACTTACCATAAACAGCTGTAATTGCTGCCAATAGTACTTCTACAAAGTACTGACTCAGAGGTGTGAATACTTATGTAAATTCAATATTTACATTTACATTTACATTTAAGTCATTTAGCAGACGCTCTTATCCAGAGCGACTTATCTGTATATCATTTTCAATACATTTGCAAAAATTTAAAAAACATGTTTTCACTTTGTCCTTCTGGGGTATTGTTTGTAAATGGATGATACAAAACATGTATTTAATCCATTTTGCATCATTGTGTGTAGATGGATGAAACATTTTTTGTTGTTGATTTAATCTCGTTTGAATTCAGGCTGTAACACAACAAAATGTGGAATAATTCAAAGTGTATGACTACTTTCTGAAGACACTGTATGTACAGTACATAGCCAATATAGCATTTGGTCATGCATGCTCTTTCAACAGAKTGTGAGCACTCAACTTAATCCCTGAAATTATTTAATTAATAATTGAATGGAAATGTTACTAAGCCATTACAAATAAATACTGTGGGAACCTCACAAAAATGAAACATGTTAAAATCAAACACTGCTGTTAATAGGTAATGATGCTAAGATCCATACCAGTGGTCCTCTCTCTCTCTCTCTCTCTCTCTCTCTCTCTCTNATCTAGAGACTCCCTTAGATTTCGTGCACCAGCTGTTGTTTACAAATATGTATAGACCGCCCCCCCTCATCTTACCGGAGTGTGCTGTTCTATCCTGCCGGTGCAGCGTGTATCCCACTAGCTGAATATCCATGTCGTCATTCAGCCACAATTCCGTGAAGCATAGGATATTACAGTTTTTGATGTCCCGTTGGTAGGATATTCGTGATCTTACCTCGTCTAGTTTATTGTCCAATGATTGCACGTTGGCGAGTAATATTGACGGTAACGGCAGCTTTCCTAGTTGTCTTCAGCTGGTCCGGATGAGGCATCCGGCTCTTCTTCCTCTGCGTCACTTCCTTTTGCGAATAATTGGGATGTCTGCCCTGTGGGGTGTTTGGAGAATATCGTTTGAGTCCTGCTTGTTGTTGTTGTTGTTGTTGTTGAAGAAATCTTCGTCTAATCCTAGTTGAGTGATCGCTGTCCTGATATCCAGAAGCTCTTTTCTTCCGTAAGATACGGTTGCAGAAACATTATGTACAAACTAATTTACAAATATCGCGAAAAAAACACATAGTAGCACAATTGGTTAGGAGACCGTAAACCGGCGCCCATCTCCTCCGGCGCCATTTTAGTGATTCAACCACAAAGACCTGAGAGGTTTTTCCATGCCTCACAAAGAAGGGCACCTATTGGAAGATGGGTTAAAATAAAAAAGAAGCATACATTAAAAGTCCTTTTGAGAATAGTGAAGTTATTAATTACACTTTGGATGGTGTATTAATACACCCAGTCACTAAAAAATACTTAGTTGCCGGAGAGGAAGGAAACCGCTCAGGGATTTCACCATGAGGTCATTGATGACTTTAAAACAGTTACAGAGTGTCACGCCCTGATCTGTTTCATCTTTGTGCTTGTCTCCAACCCCCTCCAGGTTTCGCCAATCTTCCCCTGGGTACTTATACCTGTGTCCTCTGTTTGTCTGTTGCCAGTTCGTCTTGTTTGTCAAGTCAACCAGCGTTTTTGCCTCAGCTCCTGCTTTTCCCAGTCTCGCTTTTTCTCGCGCTCCTGGTTTTGACCCTATCCTGACCCTGAGCCTGCCTGCCATCTGGTACCGTTGCCCCACCTCTGGATTATTGACCTCTGCCTACCCTGAGCCTGCCTGCCATCTGGTACCGTTGCCCAACCTCTGGTTTACTTACCCCTGCCTGCCTTGACCTGTCCATTGCCTGCCCCTGTTGGATTATTAAACCATTGTTTATTCGACGTTGTCTGCATCTGGGTCTTACCTTCATACCTGATACAGAGTTTAATGGCTGTGATAGGAGAAAACAACATTGTATTTACTCCACAATACTAACCTAATTGACAGAGTGAAAAGAAGATAGCCTGTACAGAAAAAAATATTCCCAAACACGCATCCTGTTTGCAACAAGGAAATAAAGTAATACTGCCAAAAAATGGCAAAGCAATTAACTTGTCCTGAATACAACGCGTAATGTTCCTGGAAAATCCAATAAATCCAATAATGTTCCAATAAAATCCATTGCTGAGTAACACTTTCCATATTTTCAAGCATAGTGGTGGCTGCGTCATGTTTTGGGTATGCTTGTAGGTATTAAGGACTGGGGTATTTTTCAGGATAAGAAACAAACAGAATGGAGCTAAGCACAGGCAAAATCCTAAAGGAATACCTGGTTCAGTTTGCTTTCCACCAGACACTGGGAGATAAATTGACCTTTCAGTAGAACAATAACCTAAAACACAAGGTTGAATCTACACTGGAGTTGCTTACCAAGAAGGCAGTGAATGTGTCACATCTGCTCCTGCCACGCCCTCTAGTGCTCATCTGGTGTCTCCTTGATCTGCCGCCACTCCCCCAGTGCTCTCTCCCTCTCCCTCTGTGTGTGTGTGTGTGTGTGTGTGTGTGTTGTGTGTGTGTGTTGTGTGTGTGTGTGTGTGTGTGTGTGTGTGTGTGTGTGTGTGTGTGTGTGTGTGTGTGTGTGTGTGTGTGTGTGTGTGTGTGTGTGTGTGTGGTGTGTGTGTGTTGTGGTGTGTGTGTGTGGTGTGTGTGCGCGTGTGATTGTGTGGGCAAGAGACAGGTGTGCTGGAGTCAGAGCAGATTCCACCAGCTGCAACCTTTTCCATAATCAAGACCTCTACAAATACTCAGTCCTGCCACTTCCACACGCCAGATTGTAATCTCTGCCCAGTCAGTCCATTGTTCTAGCCATTTGTTCCTGTGGTCCTGTTTGTGCCTGTTTTCCCCTTGCCTGACGCTGTTTTCCTCTCCACTTACAGTTCTGCCGCTCTGACTCTGGTCCTGTCTCCAGTCCGACTTCTTGTCAGTCCGCCTACACTGTCCTGGATTCCCCACCATACGCTTCCTTGGTTTCCCCCCGGACCTGCTTACCCTGTCCCCACACTCTCATCCAGCCTTAGCCTCCGCACCTGGTTTCCACCAACCCACGCCGAGCTTCCCCTGGCCTGCACTCCATCTTCCCACCGTTTTTAAATAAATACCTTGGTTACCTCATCCCAGTCTCCTCGTCTGAGTCTGCTCTTGGTGCACCTGTTCCGCTCTGCATGACAGAATGTTCCGGAGTGCCAATTTACAGTTTTTACTTACGTAAATCTACTTGAAAATCTATGGCAAAACCTGAAAATGTTCTGTCTATTAATGATCAACAACAAATTTTGAACGATGTTGAAGAATTTTGAAAAGAATAATGGGCAAATGTTGCACCAATCCAGTGGTGGAAAGCTCTTAGAGACTTACCATAAACAGCTGTAATTGGCTGCCAATAGTACTTCTACAAAGTACTGACTAAGAGGTGTGAATACTTATGTAAATTCAATATTTCTGTATATCATTTTCATACATTTGCAAAATTTTAAAAACATGTTTTCCACTTTGTTGTCTGGGGTATTGTTTGTAAATGGATGATACAAACATGTATTTAATCCATTTTGCTCATTGTGTGTAGATGGATGAAACATTTTTTGTTGTTGATATAATCTCGTTTGAATTCAGGCTGTAACACAAAACAAAATGTGGAATAATCCAAATGTATGACTACTTTCTGAAGACACTGTATGTACAGTACATAGCCAATATAGCATTTGGTCATGCATGCTCTTTCAAAGAATGTGAGCACTCAACTTAATCCCTGAAATTATTTAATTATAATTGAATGGAAATGTTACTAAGCATTACAAATAATACTGTGGGAACCTCACAAAAATGAAACATGTTAAAATCAAACACTGCTGTTAATAGGTAATGATGCTAAGATCCATACAGTGGTCGCTCTTCTCTCTCTCTCTCTCTCTCTCTCTCTCTCTCTCTCTCTCTCTCTCTCTCTCGTCTCTCTCCTTCTCTCTCTCTCCTCTCTCTCTCTCTCTCTCTCTCTCTCTCTCTCTCTCTCTCTCTCTTCTCTCTCTCTCTCTCTCTGTCCCTCTCATCTCTCTCTCCTCTCTCTCTCTCTCTCTCTCCTAGAGCTTTGGTCAAAAGTCGTGTACTTTTATAGGGAATTAGGATAGGATGCCATTTAGGACTCACTATTGACAGATCCTTCCCAGGTGTTGGGGCTGTGAACAATGTGTGGGTAGATAGAGGTGGCGTGTGGTCTTCTTGACTGGCCAACGACAGCCCTGTCTTGACTGCCAACGACGGCCTGTCTTGACTGGCCAACGACGGCCTGTCTGACTGGGCCAACGGACGGCCTGTCTTGACTGGCCAAACGACGCCTGTCTTGACTGGCACACTGACGGCAG